>NW_025725198.1:0-175000 GCF_021461395.2 Schistocerca americana
CCGATTATTGTACATCACCCACCCCAAAAGAACGCAAATATTGTAAATATTCTCCCTAACTAGAATAGTATCGCCACCAACAGGGGGCGAGTAGTTAAAGTATGAATGATAGGATGAATGTGACCAGAGATCACCTTAAGTGGTGAGTATGAATGTGTGTGTGAACGAAAAAAAAAAAAAAAAAAAAAAAAAAAAAAATCGCTACCTAGCATAGAAGAAAATAGCCTAGCACCAAAAAAGTGTAAATCAAAGAAGCCACCCAAATTATGTATGTACCCCATATACCTGTATCTCAGATTTGTCCGCAGGAATAGCTCAACAGCTCACACTGCAAGAAGCCGGGGAAGAGAGAAGAACCTTCCTCACATGAAGAAAGGTGCGAGCGCGCGGGCCCGTTGTCAAGGCAGCACCGGACGCCGCGCCGCACCTAACCTCCACGCACGCCGCTCCGCTACCGCTACCGCTACCGCCATGGCCCGCACAAAGCAAACGGCCCGCAAGTCCACCGGCGGAAAGCCGCCGCGCAAACAGCTCGCCACCAAGGCGGCGAGGAAGAGCGCGCCCGCCACCGGAGGCGTCAAGAAGCCCCACCGCTACAGGCCGGGCACCGTCGCCCTGCGAGAAATCAGGCGCTACCAGAAGAGCACAGAGCTGCTCATCCGCAAGCTGCCATTCCAGCGCCTAGTGCGCGAGATCGCCCAGGACTTCAAGACCGACCTGCGCTTCCAGAGCTCCGCAGTCATGGCCCTGCAGGAGGCCAGCGAGGCCTACCTCGTCGGCCTCTTCGAAGACACCAACCTGTGCGCAATCCACGCCAAGCGCGTCACCATCATGCCCAAGGACATCCAGCTCGCGCGCCGCATCCGCGGCGAGCGCGCCTAAACCGCGCCGCGGCACCGCACCGCACCGCACCGCACAAACAAAAACGGCCCTTTTCAGGGCCACTAACATCTCTCCGTCGCGAGCAAACTTTGTCGGTCGCCTGCCTCTCGCCCCGCAACCCAAAAACAAAAAAAAACCACCACTTCCCGTCCGTCCGCCACACCCGCTCACTCTGCCTGCCTGCTAGCAGCGCGCAACAATCACACATCATCCCTCCCCGGCGCTCAAAGCGCACAATACCCAACGGCCGACGTCACACCGCACGGGTGGCTGGCCGGCCGCCGCTTTCGTTTCGAAAACAAAAAAAACCCGCACTCCACTCCGACGGCCAACGGCCAGGCAGGCGCGCGCGCTCGCTCGCTCTACGCGCCACCGAAATCCCCGCCGACTCCTTCCACATCTCAACGTGCCCCCCGTTGCAAAACATAACACACACACACACACACACAAAGGAACAAAACAAAACAAAGACCAGACACGACTCGACAAGACAGACATCCGAGACGAACGAACGCAGGCAAGCCAACCAACGTATTCAAACAAAACAACGTGACAGAAAAACCAACCGTCGGCCGCCGCCACAAACACGGCGACAATCAACCACGACAACAACAACAACACCGCTTACCGCTACCGCCGCCCACACCCGCCACCGACCCCCGCAATCCAACCACCACGGCACGCAAACAGCATCCCCACGGGCATACAGAAACGCCAGACAGACACCCACACCAAACGCAACACGACAATCAAAACCTTCCCCGACGTGCTTTGATGGCCCTGAGAAGGGCCGTTTTGGGCCGCGCGTCTCTTGCGCGCCACTAGACGACGACGGGGGGTGGGGACGACGGAGTCAAGCGCCAAACCCTTCCTTTCTCCCATCTCTTTCTCCTCTACTCTACTTCTTCTTCTTGGGCGAAGCCTTCGCCTTAGACGGCGTCGTCGCCTTCTTCGGGCGCGGCGCCTTCGGCTTCTTCGTCGGAACCTTGGCGGCCTTCTTCGCCTTCGACGGCGACTTGGCCTTGGCCGGCTTGGCCGCAGCCGCCTTCTTCGCACCCGCGGGCGCGGCCGACGCCGCAGACGCCTTCTTGGCGGCGCCCGCCTTCCGACCGGTCGCCGCCTTCACGCCACCAGCCTTCTTTGCGCCGGCCGCACGGGCGCCCTTCTTCTCCTTGCTGGCCGGAGCGGCGCGCTTCTTCTTGGCACCGCCAGCACGAGCCTTGCCGCCCTCGGCCGCCCCCCCGCCGCCGGCGCCGGCAAGCTTGAACGAGCCGGACGCGCCCTTCCCCTTCGTCTGCACCAGCTCGCCCGCCACGACGGCCGACTTGAGGTACTTCTTGATAAACGGCGCCAGCTTCTCCGCGTCCAGCTTGTAGTGCGCGGCTATGTACTTCTTGATCGCCTGCAGCGACGACCCGCCGCGCTCCTTCAGACTCTTGATGGCGGCCGTCACCATCTCAGAGGTGCGCGGGTGCGCAGGCTTGGCGCGCGGCTTCTTCGCAGACGACGCAGACTTGGCCTTCTTCGTAGTGCCGGTGGCGGCGGGTGCCGCAGCAGTCTCGTTCGTAGCCGCCTGATCTGCCATTTCGACGACGCGCGTAACACACAGCGAGAGCGAGCGGGACGGCAGGCAGGCACGCAAGCACAGCACAGCAGCAGAGCAGAGAATCACAAGGCCCAGCCAGTGTCGCGGGCGGGCGCGGACGGCCGAGAGAGCGGCCGCCACTCTGCGCGCCGCCGCGCCGCGCCTCCCGCGCTTGCTACCGCCCAACGTCCGACAGCCTGTGCGGAGCAGCCCCAAACCTGCGCCACAACCGCCCGCGCCTTTCAAACCACCGAGGATGGGGCTACACACAGCCACACCACAGTCGCCAACCAGTCGCCACGGCAGCGCCGCAAACCACGGCCAAACTGCAGCTACCGCGCGCTACAGCCTGGGTCGGCCCGCCGAGAATCGCCGCCCCCGCCCAAATGCCGCCCCCACAGCCCCAGCCGACGACCCGCCACAATGGCCAAACCTTCGGCAAAACTCCCACACCGTCGCCGCGGCAGCCCGGCCAGCGCGGCCGGCGCCACAGCCACACAAGCCGAGGCGTGCGGCGATGACGGCCGTGCAAACGCGCCTCCGCCGCCCCATCGCCTTCCGTCGCCCTCCCGCCGTTTCCCGATCGGCCCGCAGCCGTCGGGCCACATCGCGCGCCGTCCTCCTCCTCTCGCCCGCCAACATTCACAGCCGTTTCTCAACAATTGCCCGCCGCAAACGGACGCCGCCTGCGCAACAGGCGCCGCCGCCCCTCGCCGCTTCCGACCCAACCCCTCGACCGAGGCAAACCGCAATCCGAATCTACAGACCAACCCAATCTGCCGTCAAGCACACACGACAGCCGACCTTACACGTTACGCGTTACACATTACGTTTACACGTCTACGTTAGGTTAGGTTAGGTTAGGTGGACGTGGGTTAGGTTAAGGGGACTTGGGTTAGGTTAAGCGTCAAACTTAGGTTAAGCATTCAAACACGTCAGGCGTCAGAGGTTAGGTTAGGTTAGGTTAGGTTAGGTTAGGTTAGGTTAGGTTGGGTTACACGTTAGGTTAAGGGGTCAGTGCTAGGTTAAGAAGCGTCAAACGTAGGTTAAAAAAGCGTTCAAAAACGTGAGGCGTGAGCCGGACAGCTTACCTTACGTAGACGTTAGGGGCTCACAGGCTGAGCTCACCTCGCCACACCACAGGTTAGGTTCGGTTCGGTTCGCTCGGCTCAGCGTAAAGCGCCGAGGTCAGGGTTACGTTCGTTCACCTTCGGGCGCCACACTTTCGGTTGAAAGGTCGCGACGGGACGACGTCGGCAGGCACGCCGCAAACGAACAAAAACGTACAGACGACGTCGGAAACCGCCGACAGACGGGGGAGCAGCACGACCACGACCAGACACCGAGCGCGAACGAGACACACGCGAACCACCCCCACCGGCCAAAGGGCACCACACAACAACCCAGAGCACCACGTGTCGACACCAGAGCAACCCGCCGCTCACGCGACATGGCTGGCACCGAAGGGCAACCGCCCGCAACTGCGCTTTCCGCGCCGGCCCGGATGCACGTCGTGCTACAACAACACCACTACCGTACACAGCCGCTGTTCACAACATCACTATCAATGGCGCGCCCGCGGCTCGCCGCCGTCGCCGTCGCAGTCGCAGCCCCAACGCCAGCACTTTTGCACCACCATTCACACGCACCGCAACACAGCTCGCCGACACAGCCGAACAAAACAAACACCACACAACAACAGCAACAACGCCGCCGCCTCTACTTGTGCCGGCGACCCACCCCGCCGATGGCGCACCTTTCGCCAGCCGGCAATCGACACACACGCACCCACCCACCGGGGCCCAGTGCAAAAAAAAAAAAAAAAAAAAAAAAAAAAACAAAAACACACAAAAACAAAAAAACCAAACAACACAAACGACACGGGAAGCGCACACCGCCACTTCGCGCGCACGCCACCAACCAGTCGTCGTCTCAAAATAACAAACACAAACAAAATAAACTAACAACTAGGGCAACACAAAACAAAAACGCCTCGCACGAACCGCCCACAAAAAGGACAAGCACACGCACAGCCTCTGCTGACGACCACGACGCAGCGGCACGCTGCTCCTGTCCCGCGCCCCGCGCCCCACTCGATTCACAACTCACGCGACACCGTCAACGACGGGCTCGCTTCCCGCAACCTACCACCTTTCCGCCACGACGCACAGCCCCAGCCCCACCCGACGACGCCCGTGGCAGCGACTGCACTTTCACCACCGCCTCCCCCTTCCCCCCCAAAACACACACACACACACACACACACACACACACACACACAGCCAGCCAAAAACGCACTCGCGACCCACACATGCACGTGCATCGGCACACGCCAACCAGTCAACGTCGACAACCACACGCAAGGCTCGAAACGAAACCGGCGTCCTTCCACGTTGCCATCAAGCTACGCGACACAAGACACAAGGAACCAACACAACAGCCGGCCCCACTAATTCCCACTCTCACGCCGCAAAAAGCACACCGAAACCGCCAAACGCACGCACATTCCCCTTCGCACTGACACCACCGACCGGCTCGCTACCACACACCTCTCGGCAGCCGTTTCACGCCAATTCGCCACACCGCCCACACAGTCGACAAGCGCCCGCCCTGTACGGCACACGCAACGACGCAGCGCAGCAAAGGGCGCCCGCAACACATACCTCTCCGCCGCCCGACGCGCCAACCGCCACACCACACCGCCAGCCACTCGCAAATTGTGCACTGCCACCAGCCACACGTCCAACACGCCGCGCCGCCTCCGGCCACCCGCCAGGGGGCGCTCACGTCCGCGACAACAGCGCGGCCCGCCGGGCCGGGCCGAACCGAACCGAGCCGCCGCTGCTCTGCACTCGGCACGGCCACACCCTGCTGCAGACCGGGCTCGTCCCTCTGTACGCGTCTGCCTGCGCATCAACACAACACGACCTTTTTCTTTTTTTCCTCTCTACCGCCATCCCTTCTTCTCGCGTTTTACTCGTTGTTGCAGCAGCGGCGCACACCTACACATCCACAGCCCCAGCCGAGCCGGCCTCACCTCAGGGCCCGCCGCCAGCGTCTCCTCCTCGGGCACAGGTGCGGTGCTGTGGCCGCCCATCCAACCGCATTGCTGGCCGTCCAGCCACCAGGCGTTCCCACTGCCGCGAGCCACGCCGCGCACCGACCCTGCTGCAGAAAACGAAGCATAGCCAGAGACCGACCGATACACAAAGCAAGCCGTCGCCTCGCCTCTTGTCCTTCCTGCCTTCCTTCCGCCCCCGCCCTTCTCACACCACCGCCTCTCCACTTTCGCCCCCCCCCCCTCCTTTTTTTTTTTTGTTTTCTTCTTTCTTTCTTTCTTTCTTTGGCCCTCTCTCCTTCCCGCCATGGCGGTTACGGCACCGCCTGCAGCGGCAGATTTTTTGCGCCCACACGCCTACTCCTACCACCATTAACCTTGCCCTGCCCTGCCCATCAACGTCGCAGTCGAACCGACGCTTGCCAACACACTGCCCACGTTCCTTTCTCTTTTCGGCCTACGCCCATTACGCGCCGCCGCCACAGCACCTTCCCTTCCCACAACACACCGACGTCATCACACGCACCCAAAACAGGGGCCACGACCGTGTTCCTCGCCCACTCCCATCCCGCACGGTACGCACATTCCCAACTACTACCGCGCACCCTCCCTTTCCAATCTGTGTGTCTCTGTGTCTGTGTCCTGTCCGCGCGTGACGCCTCTCAACATCCGCCGTCCCCCGTCCCGTTTTCGCCCCCATGCCGTCGTCGCGCCGCCTCCTCCCCGTCCACCGCCGCCCCTGTCCGCCCCGCACCACACCATACACCGCTGCTTGTCCCGGCCGTTGCCACCAAAGGCGCCGACCGCAAACGCGCCACGCCGCAGCCCCCGTGCGTCTCGCGCTCGCTTGCATCTCCGTGCCGACGCTGCCTCTCTTCCCACTCGCACTCGACCTCGACAACACAGTCTTTGGCTCCGCCACTGCGTGTTCCGGTGGTACGCACGCTGCACCACGTATGTATTCATTACCAGAGCGATGGCGAGGCATGACAGCATCTCTGTCTGACCAGAGAGTTCTTTATCGCTGCTAGTCGGCGCTTGGACCGCGCCAGACGACAGTAGTTGCACGCACCGGGTCGCCAGGAACAGTTGTTATATATATTGTAGCGCGAGTCGGGAGAGGTAGTAGTCGGTCGACAGTAGTAGCGGGTGGACGGTTGTACTGAGCGGGCGTCGGCGGCGTGCTCTGCTCGTCTCGCGACTCTGGTCACGGTTCGGGACGATGTATAGTATATTGTGTTATAATCAAAAGGTGGTGTGACGCTGCATTGCGCAAATCTGATAACGTATGTTCATTGTACTTATTTTGTTCAACAACAAAAGCCCCACTATTACTTTTTTTCTAAAGTAACTTTTGTCTCTTAACGAAAAACATTCACTTTTTAAAGACTACTTCCTATGGCATTTCCCTCCAAGGAGTGCAATTAATTACCAGCCAGCACTCATTCATTGCACACAGCTGTGTAAGGGGTATCTACAATTGAGGAGCGGATATAAATGCAATTTTTTGTTTTTTTTTGTTTTTTGTTTTGTGTGTGTGTGTGTTGTAACCTCCCAGCAATATTTAAAATAATGGACAATGTTATTTACGGATGCTAATGGACATTGCGCTAATTGTAACCTCGCCCACAATGAGAGGTATTGAAAATGGCAACAAAAATGTGCAATTCGCAATCTGACTCAAATATAAAGTCTTCACACAACATTTACAAAAGTCCGTTCAGTGACAAGAAACTTCAATTAAACCGAAATATCGGTCTTTGGCCCTGTGCAAAACAATCAGAATTAAAGTCTTACCTCCGAATAAATGGATGTCACATTTCTGCTCTGGTTGTTGCGCAGCGCTTGGAGGAACTGCATTGCAAATAATAATATTCTCTTTCTTTGTGATTTTAGTGACATTTTTCTTCAAAGAAGTGGAACGAACTCTTTAGTTCAATAAAAGATTAAATGTTTGAAAAATGCTTTTGAAATAAAAATTATTATTGGGGAACTTGTTGGAGAATAATTACAATAAATACAATTTCTCATTATCTAACGATTATATCAATTAACAGTATACCTTATTCACCATCTTGACCAGTGTTGCCGACCGCCTACATCACACAACCGCACTCGGCTGCTACTACTGACCGACCGCTCTGCATGACGACTATTAGCGTACTGCACGCGACGACTACTGACAGAGTACAGCCCTCAACTACACAGACTGACTGACTGACTGAGAACCGCTCGCAACACTCGCGCAGTCCAGCGCAAACTCTCTGGTCACAGATGCTACAATGTCTCGCCATCGCTACTATGTTACATACGTGTTTCAGTGTCTTTTTCATTGGGGTAACGATCTTTGGCTCTTTTTATTCTGAATACAGGGCCAAAGGTCAACGGCTGCTGCCCTTATACAATTTATCAGGTTTCATTATGTCTGTTGCAATGTTACATACGGTTCACTCTTTCATTAATATTATCGTTGGGTTTGTTTTGTAGGGACGTTAACATTCTGGCACATTTTTATTATCATCGGACTCTCTGCTATTTGTGCAGGGAGGTTATACCTGGGTCCATTTCCATTTACATTTTAATATTGATAGACTTTTTGTTTTCTTTTTTGTTTCTTGTTGTTTTTCCTTCTTTTTTTTTGTTGTTTTTTTTCTTTTGTTTTGTTTTTCCCGCTCTCACCACCACCGCCGCATCACGCCTTCCGTTTTCTTGGTTTCTTTTCTGTGCTTCAACATCACCGCGCCCCATTTCCACACCACAGCCATCAGCCTCCAAGACGGGCGGGCGCAGTGTGCCATTTCCGGCGCACAAGCACACCCGTACGGTACTCTCCTCGCCCCCACGCCACCAACAACACAGCGACCACGCGGCTTTCAGGCACGGCACGGCACGGCACCGGCGAAATGCGCCGCCCCCGCCCCTCCGCGCATCCGTCCGTCTCGCCACGTTCACTGACAGCCGCGTCTGCGGCTACACCACGACAACCACAACACAACACCGCTCCCCTCCCTGGCAACTCACATTGTTTTTCTCCTCCTCTTTTGCACAAACCACAACGCCGAGCACAGGCGCAAGCCACCCACACCGCGCCCCTCCCCGTCCCGTCTTTGGCCGCCGCTCCTCGTTTCCTCGTTTGCCCCCTCCCATCTCCCGAAATGCCATGCCAGCAGCGTTACGCATGCCCCTCCCCTGTCCACACAACACTACCGCCTAACGAACAGCCTTTTCCGGGCCACATGCAGGGCACGCCCACCTCCAAACGCTGCCAATTCACGGACGCACACACACACTCACTTTCTCGACACCTTTCTGTACGGAGGGTGCGTCATCTCGACCGTGACAGAGTGACGGCAACTATCGACGATCCATTTCCCCCCACTGGTAAAACATGTCCACTAACACCTACATACATCATTCAAGTACACAGACAATAGCATACACACAATGGGAGGGCACACGAACATGGACGGCACGGCACTGTCATACACTCTTCCTCAGAACCATATCAACAAACGTTACGTACATCCGGGAAAGCGAAAGCGAACGCGAAAGCGAAAGCGAAAGCAAAGGCAAAGCCCAATGCAGCCGTCAAAGGTAACGTTCACCACGGCAGACACTTGCAGCCGCGCCGCCGTTAAACGCATTTCAGTGCGGCTCCAATACGCCTCCGACACGGGAACGTTCCGTTGCTCTACGAATGCGTTTCTCCCCTTTTTCCCTTCCTCTCTCTTTTGCCCCCCCTCCTTGCACTCTTGCCTCATTCCTCACGTTCTGCCCAGACATTCGACCGATCAACGTCAACCTTTCGTTACCGTTCTCAGCGCGACGGTGTACAACAGTATGACGGGTGTGCCCAAGACTTCGGTTCAGTTGCGTGACGCCGGTCTATCGCGCCGATCGACAGTTACTCAGGGGGCGACGGATCGGACCACGTCACCGACACACAAAACACTTTCAAACAAACAAATACATACCGGATGGACACAGACAAACACGTGTACAGACATTCGCCAAACAAACGACCACCGCCGCCGCCGCCGTCGTCGTCTAGCGTGCATCTTGAATGACGACATCGGTGTGCGTGCGTCGTACGCAATCAGTCAGACACGGCTATCAAACATCAGAGTCGAATGGTACATCATCGTGCGTGTCGCCGTACACGTACAGTACAATACAACAACAATGCGTCTTAATGGCACGTTCATTTCAACGTCACTCACACACCTCCACGCTGCAGTTACGTCGCACCATTGTCAAACTCGGCGTACAGCAAAGGGAATAGTGGGCGGCAAAAAAAC
Organism: Schistocerca americana; assembly: GCF_021461395.2. Taxonomy (NCBI): domain Eukaryota; kingdom Metazoa; phylum Arthropoda; class Insecta; order Orthoptera; family Acrididae; genus Schistocerca; species Schistocerca americana. The sequence continues at coordinate 9,824 of NW_025725198.1, forward strand.
AAAACAAAAACCAAACAAAAACATTTCACATTTCACCCTCGCCATGTATGATGTGCAAAAAAACAAACCCGCAAACGGCCGTCGTTACGGTGACACAAAAGTCGCCGATCGCACTGTCCCCCCTCGCAGACGGGTAACACACACACACACCCCAACAACACCAATGGGTCAAAAACCACGCCAACGAGGCGTGCCACCATTCCACGCCACGGCGACCAACCTCGTGGCCGTACCCCGCGCAACACGCTTTGACGCGCCCCCCCACCCACAATCAAAATGCACACATACATCACAGCCGTCCACACACACAAACAACAACAACAATTCCGCCCTTCCCGCAAAAGGCAAGTTGGTGGCCCTGAAAAGGGCCGTTTTGCCGCTCTCGCAACGGAGGAGCCTTCTCCATCCTTCCTTCCATTCCAGAGCCACCTCCTTACTTGGAGCTCGTGTACTTGGTCACCGCCTTCGTGCCCTCGCTCACGGCGTGCTTGGCCAGCTCGCCAGGCAGCAACAGCCGCACAGCGGTCTGGATCTCGCGGGACGTGATGGTCGAGCGCTTGTTGTAGTGCGCCAGGCGAGAAGCCTCGGCCGCAATGCGCTCGAAAATGTCGTTCACGAAGCTGTTCATGATGCTCATCGCCTTCGACGAGATGCCCGTGTCAGGGTGCACCTGCTTCAGCACCTTGTAGATGTAGATGGCATAGCTCTCCTTCCTCTTGCGCTTCTTCTTCTTGTCGCCCTTCGAAATGTTCTTCTGCGCCTTGCCAGCCTTCTTGGCGGCCTTCCCGCTAGTCTTGGGCGGCATCTCGAACCAACGTACGGCAGCAGCAACACCAGTAGCAAGCGCTCCGCTCTAGTCAGCGTCTCCCCACACAGTGGCACCCGCCGGACGGACGGACGGAGTATCATGTCGGGCCAGTTGGTCTTGCCCGTTAGCGTTTGAAGGGCCAGTGGACTTTGCCATTTTGCCTTCTGTCATGAGCTAGGGGGTTTTGACATGTTGGTTTAATTGCATGAGTTATATGTGTTTGTGCATGTATTGTGTTGTGAATGTGTTATACTCTGTAGTGTCGAGTTATTGTGTTTTTCGGATGTTTGTAGTTGATGTGAAATGGATCTGATCCGAGAGAGGAGATGAGAAGATGCGGCGGGCACCCGCCGCCAGCCGCCGCCGCACCTTTACCAGCTCGCCCTGTTGCGGCCGCCGACCAATGGGGCGCGCGCGCAACCGGCCGCCGCACCCGAGCCCATAAAGCACCCCCACCCCGGCTGCGCCGGCACGCACTCCGCTGCTCGACTCGCTGCCGCTCGCACCGGTCGTTTTCGTTTCCGTTTCGTGTGCACCGTCGCTAGCCCATCGCCATGTCCGGACGCGGAAAGGGAGGCAAAGTCAAGGGCAAGTCAAAGTCCCGCTCAAGCAGGGCTGGGCTCCAGTTCCCGGTCGGCAGAATCCACCGCCTCCTGCGCAAGGGAAACTACGCATAGCGCGTCGGCGCCGGGGCGCCCGTCTACCTCGCCGCCGTCATGGAGTACCTCGCGGCTGAGGTGCTCGAGCTGGCCGGAAACGCGGCCCGCGACAACAAGAAGACGCGCATCATCCCGCGCCACCTGCAGCTTGCCATCCGCAACGACGAGGAGCTCAACAAGCTCCTGTCGGGCGTCACCATCGCACAGGGTGGTGTCCTGCCCAACATCCAGGCCGTCCTGCTGCCAAAGAAGACCGAGAAGAAGGCCTAAAGGAGGCCAGGCAATCGCAGCCGCCGCGTGCTCCCCTGCACGCAACGCGCTTTGCCGGCTCGGCCCACAACAATCGGCCCTTTTCAGGGCCACCACACAAACCTACGTCCAAAGCAAAATTTCAGTCGTCCTCGCCGCACCTTGTTTTGTTTTAACTTTGCACCGTCACAGCACAGCCGCCGCCGGCGCACGTCCGCCATCTTGTCGTCCACACAGCCCGTGTGGCCCAAAACACACACACACACACACACATTTTGCACGGTCGCAGTCGCCTTCCAAACCGACAACGGCAGCAATAATGACCATTGTTAAAGGGAGGCGTGTCGACACACCGCCCTCCACTCCCGCGCGCAACGGCCGTCGACACGAACGAAACAGCTGATCCGGCCGCCTATGCCCACACGCCTTGCCTCGGAAACCCCAACGCCGCCGCCGCAAACAAACACACAGAGCCAAACCACGCAAGCAAATAATCACCGCCTCTCGCACAACAACACACAGCCCGCCATCTCCGTCGCGATCGATACAAAGACACACAATAACAAACACACAAACGAAGCAGCTCCACACACAGCCAGCCACATGACACGTTTCCTTTCCTTCTCCCCTCCCAGTCACATCACGTCGCTCAAACGGAAAGAAAGAAAGAAACAAACAAACAACACAGCGCACACACGCAGCAACAACAACACAGACTCTTTCGCACTTTTCAACTTCCGAACAGTGTGGTGGCCCTGAAAAGGGCCGTTTTCTAGTCTCTCCCACCCACAAGCACGGCCGCGGGAAGGCCAGCGCCCGCTGCGACGCAGCCTAACCGCCGAAACCGTACAGGGTGCGCCCCTGCCTCTTCAGGGCGTACACCACGTCCATGGCCGTCACAGTCTTGCGCTTGGCGTGCTCAGTGTACGTCACCGCGTCGCGGATCACGTTCTCCAGGAACACCTTCAGCACCCCGCGGGTCTCCTCGTAGATCAGACCAGAGATGCGCTTCACGCCGCCCCTGCGAGCCAGGCGGCGGATGGCGGGCTTCGTGATGCCCTGGATGTTGTCGCGCAACACCTTGCGGTGCCGCTTGGCGCCACCCTTGCCGAGCCCCTTTCCTCCCTTGCCGCGGCCTGTCATCCTTCCTTCCTCGGGCAAAGCAAAACGTGCACAAACAGCAGCTGCAGCGGCTGGCGAGTCGGCTACGGTCTGCGCCCAGCGCGCCCGCCGCCCCCCTATATAGACTCTGGCCCGCCCTCCCCCCACCACGCGCAACCGAGGGCATATAAGCGCAGCACGGAGGCGCGCGGGCCCGTTGTCAAGGCAGCACCGGACGCCGCGCCGCACCTAACCTCCACGCACGCCGCTCCGCTACCGCTACCGCTACCGCCATGGCCCGCACAAAGCAAACGGCCCGCAAGTCCACCGGCGGAAAGGCGCCGCGCAAACAGCTCGCCACCAAGGCGGCGAGGAAGAGCGCGCCCGCCACCGGAGGCGTCAAGAAGCCCCACCGCTACAGGCCGGGCACCGTCGCCCTGCGAGAAATCAGGCGCTACCAGAAGAGCACAGAGCTGCTCATCCGCAAGCTGCCATTCCAGCGCCTAGTGCGCGAGATCGCCCAGGACTTCAAGACCGACCTGCGCTTCCAGAGCTCCGCAGTCATGGCCCTGCAGGAGGCCAGCGAGGCCTACCTCGTCGGCCTCTTCGAAGACACCAACCTGTGCGCAATCCACGCCAAGCGCGTCACCATCATGCCCAAGGACATCCAGCTCGCGCGCCGCATCCGCGGCGAGCGCGCCTAAACCGCGCCGCGGCACCGCACCGCACCGCACCGCACAAACAAAAACGGCCCTTTTCAGGGCCACTAACATCTCTCCGTCGCGAGCAAACTTTGTCGGTCGCCTGCCTCTCGCCCCGCAACCCAAAAACAAAAAAAAACCACCACTTCCCGTCCGTCCGCCACACCCGCTCACTCTGCCTGCCTGCTAGCAGCGCGCAACAATCACACATCATCCCTCCCCGGCGCTCAAAGCGCACAATACCCAACGGCCGACGTCACACCGCACGGGTGGCTGGCCGGCCGCCGCTTTCGTTTCGAAAACAAAAAAAACCCGCACTCCACTCCGACGGCCAACGGCCAGGCAGGCGCGCGCGCTCGCTCGCTCTACGCGCCACCGAAATCCCCGCCGACTCCTTCCACATCTCAACGTGCCCCCCGTTGCAAAACATAACACACACACACACACACACACAAAGGAACAAAACAAAACAAAGACCAGACACGACTCGACAAGACAGACATCCGAGACGAACGAACGCAGGCAAGCCAACCAACGTATTCAAACAAAACAACGTGACAGAAAAACCAACCGTCGGCCGCCGCCACAAACACGGCGACAATCAACCACGACAACAACAACAACACCGCTTACCGCTACCGCCGCCCACACCCGCCACCGACCCCCGCAATCCAACCACCACGGCACGCAAACAGCATCCCCACGGGCATACAGAAACGCCAGACAGACACCCACACCAAACGCAACACGACAATCAAAACCTTCCCCGACGTGCTTTGATGGCCCTGAGAAGGGCCGTTTTGGGCCGCGCGTCTCTTGCGCGCCACTAGACGACGACGGGGGGTGGGGACGACGGAGTCAAGCGCCAAACCCTTCCTTTCTCCCATCTCTTTCTCCTCTACTCTACTTCTTCTTCTTGGGCGAAGCCTTCGCCTTAGACGGCGTCGTCGCCTTCTTCGGGCGCGGCGCCTTCGGCTTCTTCGTCGGAACCTTGGCGGCCTTCTTCGCCTTCGACGGCGACTTGGCCTTGGCCGGCTTGGCCGCAGCCGCCTTCTTCGCACCCGCGGGCGCGGCCGACGCCGCAGACGCCTTCTTGGCGGCGCCCGCCTTCCGACCGGTCGCCGCCTTCACGCCACCAGCCTTCTTTGCGCCGGCCGCACGGGCGCCCTTCTTCTCCTTGCTGGCCGGAGCGGCGCGCTTCTTCTTGGCACCGCCAGCACGAGCCTTGCCGCCCTCGGCCGCCCCCCCGCCGCCGGCGCCGGCAAGCTTGAACGAGCCGGACGCGCCCTTCCCCTTCGTCTGCACCAGCTCGCCCGCCACGACGGCCGACTTGAGGTACTTCTTGATAAACGGCGCCAGCTTCTCCGCGTCCAGCTTGTAGTGCGCGGCTATGTACTTCTTGATCGCCTGCAGCGACGACCCGCCGCGCTCCTTCAGACTCTTGATGGCGGCCGTCACCATCTCAGAGGTGCGCGGGTGCGCAGGCTTGGCGCGCGGCTTCTTCGCAGACGACGCAGACTTGGCCTTCTTCGTAGTGCCGGTGGCGGCGGGTGCCGCAGCAGTCTCGTTCGTAGCCGCCTGATCTGCCATTTCGACGACGCGCGTAACACACAGCGAGAGCGAGCGGGACGGCAGGCAGGCACGCAAGCACAGCACAGCAGCAGAGCAGAGAATCACAAGGCCCAGCCAGTGTCGCGGGCGGGCGCGGACGGCCGAGAGAGCGGCCGCCACTCTGCGCGCCGCCGCGCCGCGCCTCCCGCGCTTGCTACCGCCCAACGTCCGACAGCCTGTGCGGAGCAGCCCCAAACCTGCGCCACAACCGCCCGCGCCTTTCAAACCACCGAGGATGGGGCTACACACAGCCACACCACAGTCGCCAACCAGTCGCCACGGCAGCGCCGCAAACCACGGCCAAACTGCAGCTACCGCGCGCTACAGCCTGGGTCGGCCCGCCGAGAATCGCCGCCCCCGCCCAAATGCCGCCCCCACAGCCCCAGCCGACGACCCGCCACAATGGCCAAACCTTCGGCAAAACTCCCACACCGTCGCCGCGGCAGCCCGGCCAGCGCGGCCGGCGCCACAGCCACACAAGCCGAGGCGTGCGGCGATGACGGCCGTGCAAACGCGCCTCCGCCGCCCCATCGCCTTCCGTCGCCCTCCCGCCGTTTCCCGATCGGCCCGCAGCCGTCGGGCCACATCGCGCGCCGTCCTCCTCCTCTCGCCCGCCAACATTCACAGCCGTTTCTCAACAATTGCCCGCCGCAAACGGACGCCGCCTGCGCAACAGGCGCCGCCGCCCCTCGCCGCTTCCGACCCAACCCCTCGACCGAGGCAAACCGCAATCCGAATCTACAGACCAACCCAATCTGCCGTCAAGCACACACGACAGCCGACCTTACACGTTACGCGTTACACATTACGTTTACACGTCTACGTTAGGTTAGGTTAGGTTAGGTGGACGTGGGTTAGGTTAAGGGGACTTGGGTTAGGTTAAGCGTCAAACTTAGGTTAAGCATTCAAACACGTCAGGCGTCAGAGGTTAGGTTAGGTTAGGTTAGGTTAGGTTAGGTTAGGTTAGGTTAGGTTAGGTTACACGTTAGGTTAAGGGGTCAGTGCTAGGTTAAGAAGCGTCAAACGTAGGTTAAAAAAGCGTTCAAAAACGTGAGGCGTGAGCCGGACAGCTTACCTTACGTAGACGTTAGGGGCTCACAGGCTGAGCTCACCTCGCCACACCACAGGTTAGGTTCGGTTCGGTTCGCTCGGCTCAGCGTAAAGCGCCGAGGTCAGGGTTACGTTCGTTCACCTTCGGGCGCCACACTTTCGGTTGAAAGGTCGCGACGGGACGACGTCGGCAGGCACGCCGCAAACGAACAAAAACGTACAGACGACGTCGGAAACCGCCGACAGACGGGGGAGCAGCACGACCACGACCAGACACCGAGCGCGAACGAGACACACGCGAACCACCCCCACCGGCCAAAGGGCACCACACAACAACCCAGAGCACCACGTGTCGACACCAGAGCAACCCGCCGCTCACGCGACATGGCTGGCACCGAAGGGCAACCGCCCGCAACTGCGCTTTCCGCGCCGGCCCGGATGCACGTCGTGCTACAACAACACCACTACCGTACACAGCCGCTGTTCACAACATCACTATCAATGGCGCGCCCGCGGCTCGCCGCCGTCGCCGTCGCAGTCGCAGCCCCAACGCCAGCACTTTTGCACCACCATTCACACGCACCGCAACACAGCTCGCCGACACAGCCGAACAAAACAAACACCACACAACAACAGCAACAACGCCGCCGCCTCTACTTGTGCCGGCGACCCACCCCGCCGATGGCGCACCTTTCGCCAGCCGGCAATCGACACACACGCACCCACCCACCGGGGCCCAGTGCAAAAAAAAAAAAAAAAAAAAAAAAAAAAAACAAAAACACACAAAAACAAAAAAACCAAACAACACAAACGACACGGGAAGCGCACACCGCCACTTCGCGCGCACGCCACCAACCAGTCGTCGTCTCAAAATAACAAACACAAACAAAATAAACTAACAACTAGGGCAACACAAAACAAAAACGCCTCGCACGAACCGCCCACAAAAAGGACAAGCACACGCACAGCCTCTGCTGACGACCACGACGCAGCGGCACGCTGCTCCTGTCCCGCGCCCCGCGCCCCACTCGATTCACAACTCACGCGACACCGTCAACGACGGGCTCGCTTCCCGCAACCTACCACCTTTCCGCCACGACGCACAGCCCCAGCCCCACCCGACGACGCCCGTGGCAACGACTGCACTTTCACCACCGCCTCCCCCTTCCCCCCCAAAACACACACACACACACACACACACACACACACACACAGCCAGCCAAAAACGCACTCGCGACCCACACATGCACGTGCATCGGCACACGCCAACCAGTCAACGTCGACAACCACACGCAAGGCTCGAAACGAAACCGGCGTCCTTCCACGTTGCCATCAAGCTACGCGACACAAGACACAAGGAACCAACACAACAGCCGGCCCCACTAATTCCCACTCTCACGCCGCAAAAAGCACACCGAAACCGCCAAACGCACGCACATTCCCCTTCGCACTGACACCACCGACCGGCTCGCTACCACACACCTCTCGGCAGCCGTTTCACGCCAATTCGCCACACCGCCCACACAGTCGACAAGCGCCCGCCCTGTACGGCACACGCAACGACGCAGCGCAGCAAAGGGCGCCCGCAACACATACCTCTCCGCCGCCCGACGCGCCAACCGCCACACCACACCGCCAGCCACTCGCAAATTGTGCACTGCCACCAGCCACACGTCCAACACGCCGCGCCGCCTCCGGCCACCCGCCAGGGGGCGCTCACGTCCGCGACAACAGCGCGGCCCGCCGGGCCGGGCCGAACCGAACCGAGCCGCCGCTGCTCTGCACTCGGCACGGCCACACCCTGCTGCAGACCGGGCTCGTCCCTCTGTACGCGTCTGCCTGCGCATCAACACAACACGACCTTTTTCTTTTTTTCCTCTCTACCGCCATCCCTTCTTCTCGCGTTTTACTCGTTGTTGCAGCAGCGGCGCACACCTACACATCCACAGCCCCAGCCGAGCCGGCCTCACCTCAGGGCCCGCCGCCAGCGTCTCCTCCTCGGGCACAGGTGCGGTGCTGTGGCCGCCCATCCAACCGCATTGCTGGCCGTCCAGCCACCAGGCGTTCCCACTGCCGCGAGCCACGCCGCGCACCGACCCTGCTGCAGAAAACGAAGCATAGCCAGAGACCGACCGATACACAAAGCAAGCCGTCGCCTCGCCTCTTGTCCTTCCTGCCTTCCTTCCGCCCCCGCCCTTCTCACACCACCGCCTCTCCACTTTCGCCCCCCCCCCCCCTCCTTTTTTTTTTTTTGTTTTCTTCTTTCTTTCTTTCTTTCTTTGGCCCTCTCTCCTTCCCGCCATGGCGGTTACGGCACCGCCTGCAGCGGCAGATTTTTTGCGCCCACACGCCTACTCCTACCACCATTAACCTTGCCCTGCCCTGCCCATCAACGTCGCAGTCGAACCGACGCTTGCCAACACACTGCCCACGTTCCTTTCTCTTTTCGGCCTACGCCCATTACGCGCCGCCGCCACAGCACCTTCCCTTCCCACAACACACCGACGTCATCACACGCACCCAAAACAGGGGCCACGACCGTGTTCCTCGCCCACTCCCATCCCGCACGGTACGCACATTCCCAACTACTACCGCGCACCCTCCCTTTCCAATCTGTGTGTCTCTGTGTCTGTGTCCTGTCCGCGCGTGACGCCTCTCAACATCCGCCGTCCCCCGTCCCGTTTTCGCCCCCATGCCGTCGTCGCGCCGCCTCCTCCCCGTCCACCGCCGCCCCTGTCCGCCCCGCACCACACCATACACCGCTGCTTGTCCCGGCCGTTGCCACCAAAGGCGCCGACCGCAAACGCGCCACGCCGCAGCCCCCGTGCGTCTCGCGCTCGCTTGCATCTCCGTGCCGACGCTGCCTCTCTTCCCACTCGCACTCGACCTCGACAACACAGTCTTTGGCTCCGCCACTGCGTGTTCCGGTGGTACGCACGCTGCACCACGTATGTATTCATTACCAGAGCGATGGCGAGGCATGACAGCATCTCTGTCTGACCAGAGAGTTCTTTATCGCTGCTAGTCGGCGCTTGGACCGCGCCAGACGACAGTAGTTGCACGCACCGGGTCGCCAGGAACAGTTGTTATATATATTGTAGCGCGAGTCGGGAGAGGTAGTAGTCGGTCGACAGTAGTAGCGGGTGGACGGTTGTACTGAGCGGGCGTCGGCGGCGTGCTCTGCTCGTCTCGCGACTCTGGTCACGGTTCGGGACGATGTATAGTATATTGTGTTATAATCAAAAGGTGGTGTGACGCTGCATTGCGCAAATCTGATAACGTATGTTCATTGTACTTATTTTGTTCAACAACAAAAGCCCCACTATTACTTTTTTTCTAAAGTAACTTTTGTCTCTTAACGAAAAACATTCACTTTTTAAAGACTACTTCCTATGGCATTTCCCTCCAAGGAGTGCAATTAATTACCAGCCAGCACTCATTCATTGCACACAGCTGTGTAAGGGGTATCTACAATTGAGGAGCGGATATAAATGCAATTTTTTGTTTTTTTTGTTTTTTGTTTTGTGTGTGTGTGTGTTGTAACCTCCCAGCAATATTTAAAATAATGGACAATGTTATTTACGGATGCTAATGGACATTGCGCTAATTGTAACCTCGCCCACAATGAGAGGTATTGAAAATGGCAACAAAAATGTGCAATTCGCAATCTGACTCAAATATAAAGTCTTCACACAACATTTACAAAAGTCCGTTCAGTGACAAGAAACTTCAATTAAACCGAAATATCGGTCTTTGGCCCTGTGCAAAACAATCAGAATTAAAAGTCTTACCTCCGAATAAATGGATGTCACATTTCTGCTCTGGTTGTTGCGCAGCGCTTGGAGGAACTGCATTGCAAATAATAATATTCTCTTTCTTTGTGATTTTAGTGACATTTTTCTTCAAAGAAGTGGAACGAACTCTTTAGTTCAATAAAAGATTAAATGTTTGAAAAATGCTTTTGAAATAAAAATTATTATTGGGGAACTTGTTGGAGAATAATTACAATAAATACAATTTCTCATTATCTAACGATTATATCAATTAACAGTATACCTTATTCACCATCTTGACCAGTGTTGCCGACCGCCTACATCACACAACCGCACTCGGCTGCTACTACTGACCGACCGCTCTGCATGACGACTATTAGCGTACTGCACGCGACGACTACTGACAGAGTACAGCCCTCAACTACACAGACTGACTGACTGACTGAGAACCGCTCGCAACACTCGCGCAGTCCAGCGCAAACTCTCTGGTCACAGATGCTACAATGTCTCGCCATCGCTACTATGTTACATACGTGTTTCAGTGTCTTTTTCATTGGGGTAACGATCTTTGGCTCTTTTTATTCTGAATACAGGGCCAAAGGTCAACGGCTGCTGCCCTTATACAATTTATCAGGTTTCATTATGTCTGTTGCAATGTTACATACGGTTCACTCTTTCATTAATATTATCGTTGGGTTTGTTTTGTAGGGACGTTAACATTCTGGCACATTTTTATTATCATCGGACTCTCTGCTATTTGTGCAGGGAGGTTATACCTGGGTCCATTTCCATTTACATTTTAATATTGATAGACTTTTTGTTTTCTTTTTTGTTTCTTGTTGTTTTTCCTTCTTTTTTTTTGTTGTTTTTTTTCTTTTGTTTTGTTTTTCCCGCTCTCACCACCACCGCCGCATCACGCCTTCCGTTTTCTTGGTTTCTTTTCTGTGCTTCAACATCACCGCGCCCCATTTCCACACCACAGCCATCAGCCTCCAAGACGGGCGGGCGCAGTGTGCCATTTCCGGCGCACAAGCACACCCGTACGGTACTCTCCTCGCCCCCACGCCACCAACAACACAGCGACCACGCGGCTTTCAGGCACGGCACGGCACGGCACCGGCGAAATGCGCCGCCCCCGCCCCTCCGCGCATCCGTCCGTCTCGCCACGTTCACTGACAGCCGCGTCTGCGGCTACACCACGACAACCACAACACAACACCGCTCCCCTCCCTGGCAACTCACATTGTTTTTCTCCTCCTCTTTTGCACAAACCACAACGCCGAGCACAGGCGCAAGCCACCCACACCGCGCCCCTCCCCGTCCCGTCTTTGGCCGCCGCTCCTCGTTTCCTCGTTTGCCCCCTCCCATCTCCCGAAATGCCATGCCAGCAGCGTTACGCATGCCCCTCCCCTGTCCACACAACACTACCGCCTAACGAACAGCCTTTTCCGGGCCACATGCAGGGCACGCCCACCTCCAAACGCTGCCAATTCACGGACGCACACACACACTCACTTTCTCGACACCTTTCTGTACGGAGGGTGCGTCATCTCGACCGTGACAGAGTGACGGCAACTATCGACGATCCATTTCCCCCCACTGGTAAAACATGTCCACTAACACCTACATACATCATTCAAGTACACAGACAATAGCATACACACAATAGGAGGGCACACGAACATGGACGGCACGGCACTGTCATACACTCTTCCTCAGAACCATATCAACAAACGTTACGTACATCCGGGAAAGCGAAAGCGAACGCGAAAGCGAAAGCGAAAGCAAAGGCAAAGCCCAATGCAGCCGTCAAAGGTAACGTTCACCACGGCAGACACTTGCAGCCGCGCCGCCGTTAAACGCATTTCAGTGCGGCTCCAATACGCCTCCGACACGGGAACGTTCCGTTGCTCTACGAATGCGTTTCTCCCCTTTTTCCCTTCCTCTCTCTTTTGCCCCCCCTCCTTGCACTCTTGCCTCATTCCTCACGTTCTGCCCAGACATTCGACCGATCAACGTCAACCTTTCGTTACCGTTCTCAGCGCGACGGTGTACAACAGTATGACGGGTGTGCCCAAGACTTCGGTTCAGTTGCGTGACGCCGGTCTATCGCGCCGATCGACAGTTACTCAGGGGGCGACGGATCGGACCACGTCACCGACACACAAAACACTTTCAAACAAACAAATACATACCGGATGGACACAGACAAACACGTGTACAGACATTCGCCAAACAAACGACCACCGCCGCCGCCGCCGTCGTCGTCTAGCGTGCATCTTGAATGACGACATCGGTGTGCGTGCGTCGTACGCAATCAGTCAGACACGGCTATCAAACATCAGAGTCGAATGGTACATCATCGTGCGTGTCGCCGTACACGTACAGTACAATACAACAACAATGCGTCTTAATGGCACGTTCATTTCAACGTCACTCACACACCTCCACGCTGCAGTTACGTCGCACCATTGTCAAACTCGGCGTACAGCAAAGGGAATAGTGGGCGGCAAAAAAACAAAACAAAAACCAAACAAAAACATTTCACATTTCACCCTCGCCATGTATGATGTGCAAAAAAACAAACCCGCAAACGGCCGTCGTTACGGTGACACAAAAGTCGCCGATCGCACTGTCCCCCCTCGCAGACGGGTAACACACACACACACCCCAACAACACCAATGGGTCAAAAACCACGCCAACGAGGCGTGCCACCATTCCACGCCACGGCGACCAACCTCGTGGCCGTACCCCGCGCAACACGCTTTGACGCGCCCCCCCACCCACAATCAAAATGCACACATACATCACAGCCGTCCACACACACAAACAACAACAACAATTCCGCCCTTCCCGCAAAAGGCAAGTTGGTGGCCCTGAAAAGGGCCGTTTTGCCGCTCTCGCAACGGAGGAGCCTTCTCCATCCTTCCTTCCATTCCAGAGCCACCTCCTTACTTGGAGCTCGTGTACTTGGTCACCGCCTTCGTGCCCTCGCTCACGGCGTGCTTGGCCAGCTCGCCAGGCAGCAACAGCCGCACAGCGGTCTGGATCTCGCGGGACGTGATGGTCGAGCGCTTGTTGTAGTGCGCCAGGCGAGAAGCCTCGGCCGCAATGCGCTCGAAAATGTCGTTCACGAAGCTGTTCATGATGCTCATCGCCTTCGACGAGATGCCCGTGTCAGGGTGCACCTGCTTCAGCACCTTGTAGATGTAGATGGCATAGCTCTCCTTCCTCTTGCGCTTCTTCTTCTTGTCGCCCTTCGAAATGTTCTTCTGCGCCTTGCCAGCCTTCTTGGCGGCCTTCCCGCTAGTCTTGGGCGGCATCTCGAACCAACGTACGGCAGCAGCAACACCAGTAGCAAGCGCTCCGCTCTAGTCAGCGTCTCCCCACACAGTGGCACCCGCCGCCAGCCGCCGCCGCACCTTTACCAGCTCGCCCTGTTGCGGCCGCCGACCAATGGGGCGCGCGCGCAACCGGCCGCCGCACCCGAGCCCATAAAGCACCCCCACCCCGGCTGCGCCGGCACGCGACGCACGCGACGCACGACGCACGCACTCCGAGCTGAGATGTCGAGGCGAGAGGACGTGTTTGACGATCGAGCGAAGGGTGTGGCGGATCGCTGTCCGGCGGGGTCAGCTCAGGCGACTGAGTTGCTCCCGTCGGCGGCCCCATCCGGCCCCCCACTTATGACGAACCGGCGCCGACCACTTGACAATGACTTGGACGTTTCTCTTGTTGATGTTTCTCGCTCCCAGGAGCGCATGGAAGTGCGCATGCATAAGCTTGCACATGGGGGTGACTACCCCGGTCGTGAGGACGACGAAGCTGCCATTCTTGCGTACTGCAGGATATGGAAGGCTTCTACACTGCCGGGCACGGGGCGACAGGCGACAGGTGAGCCGGTGGGGGCCTCGCCAGGCGCACAGGCTGCGTCTCTGGCGACGGCGGTCTCACAGGGTGCGCCACAGGGGCCGACCATGCGAGAGGTCGGTTCACATGTGGCTGCTCCTACGGCCCTGCAACATCAAGAACCCGTAGCCACGCCAGTTTCTGCCGCGCCCTGCGCGAAGGGCTCTACCGCGGTCCGGGCGGTTGCAAAACCAGCCCAAGAGGCCGCCATGATTACCGACGACGACGACTTGCCAGACGCAAATCTTGCGGAGGCCATTGCTGACGCTGACAGACGTGACGCTGACGATGCTCGTGCGCTCCGTAAGCGCCGGGCTGACGCGACGGACGACTCTGACGGCCGCTCCCAAGCCTCCGACACTGCTCGGCCGCGGAAGAAGGCCACTAAGGCCTCCCGCGCCGCCGCTGCCACTGCGGCCCAGGCGGTCGAGACGACGGTGTGCGCGAGGGAGCAGAGGTCCCCCTCTGGGCCTGCTGCTGCGCGCCACCCTGATGAGGACGGTTTTGTTACCCCTGCCAGGCGGCACACGGCAAGGGCGGCTGTCCTACAGCCTGCGCTGCCGCTGCCGACCGCCAACGCCTTCCAGGACGCGCCTGATGATGTCTCGGACGACGCCGGGGTGGCACGCCGGCCTGCTGCGTCGCGCCCCCCGCCGATTGTCGTCCAATGGGACGGCCCTTATCGGCTGTTCGAGCAGAAGATCGCCAGGGTGGCGCCAACTGCCAGCGTCAGGACTGCTGGCAATAATCTCTACCGGCTCCTCACGACTTCTGCTGAGGACTACCGTGCAGTCATGGAGGTCATCTGCAAAGATGGCCTCCATTGCTACACGCACCCATCGGAGCCACTCAAACTGCTGAAGGTGGTGTTCCGCCGCCTCCCCCTCCAGTTTGGGGCGGATTATCTACGCGAAGAACTGGAGGACATGGGCTTCGGCATCCGACACACGGGGCTCATGAACTCCCCACGCACCCACCGACCAATGCCGCTGTACCTGGTTGTCCTTGTTGACAACCTGGAAAATCGCAAGATTTTCCAGGTGCAGCGGGTTGGGCGGGTCGATGTCGCAGTGGAGCCACTGAGGGCCAAGGGCAGGAGGGCCCAGTGTTTCTCCTGCCAACGGCTCGACCATGTGTCGCGCTATTGTTCGATGCCGCCCCGCTGTGTCAAGTGCGGGGCCCAGCATCAGAGCAAGGAATGCCCGCTCCCGCGAGAGGACAAACCGACGTGCTGCAACTGCAGTGGCGCGCACGTTGCGAGCTACCGGGGATGTCCGGCCTTCCAACGTGGCCGCCAGCAGCATCGCGGCCGGGCTACCCCTTCCCGCAAGGTGCAGCCTGGCACCAGCTTCGCTGATGCCGCCAAGGGGGGGGCGCCCGCCCCCTCTACTCAGCGGCCTGCTGCCTCTGATGGCGCTGCGCTGCAGCAGCCTGCCCCGTCAGATGTGGCTGCTCCCCCTGCACCCGCGCCTTCCGCACCGGCTGCTTCCCCCCGCCGGCGCCGCCGACGGCCGCGGCGCACCGCCCCTGCGGCGGAACGTCCGGCCACTGCTGCCCCGCGACAGCGGTCTGCCCCTCGGGCTGTGCCGCTGCAAACATCACCTCCTGCGGTCCCACCGCAGCCTGCTGCTCCTGCCTTGGAGGCCGCCCCAGAGGTCCCCACGGCTCCTGATGCAGCTGAGCTCCGCACGCTTTTGCGTTCGTTGAGCCAGCTGCTCGAGCAGCTGCCGGTGTTAGTCACTGCCGTCACGTCCGCCCTCCAGGCCGGCGTTGTTCCTGCGGACCGCCATGGCAAATGAGCATATACATGGGCTCACCGTGTGCGGCTTTAACGCACGCGGCTTAGTTCCCCAACAAGGGGAATTCCGTCAATTCCTCCGAGATGAGGCGATAGACATCTGCCTCGTCTGTGAGACGTTTCTTAAGCCTGGCGTGGCCGTCGGTGTGGCGAACTATCGCTGCTACCGCACCGACCGGCCCACCCATGGTGGAGGCACCGCCATATATGTGAAAAACTCACTGAAGCACCATGCTGTCCTGCTGCCGCCTCTAGCTGCGGTGGAGGCCACTGGGGTGGCTGTCACCACCACAGCTGGTGTCATTACCTTCATCGCTGTCTACAGGCCACCGAGGGGCCATCTCCTGGAGGCCGATCTTGATGCCCTCCTAACGCTGCGTGGGAAACTTTTCATTGCGGGTGACTTAAATGCCAAGAGCCCGCAATGGAATTCTCGAGTCACCAACGTCAGCGGACGACGCCTTCTCCGCGTCACTCAACGCCACGGCGCTCTAGTTCTGGGTCCATTTGACCATACATTCTTTCCCAACAGAGGCCAGCCCGACGTGCTCGACGTCGCAGTCCTGAAAGGCGTCGGGCACTTTACGTCGGCTACCGTCCGCTGCGCCCTGTCTTCTGACCACCTTCCGGTGGTCTACGATATGGACGTTGTCGGCGCCTCCCTGCCGCCTGCTCGCCGCACCTTCCGCGGAATTGACGAAGCCAGATTCCAAGCCGAACTGCTCGGCCGCTTTGAAGATGCCCCAGATCCTGCCCTGGAGGGGGCAGATGCTGCGCTGGCCTTTTTTACGCGGCACACCCTTAGCGCTGCTGCCGCTGCATCTCCCCGACAGCCGCGGCGGCCCCGAGAGATGTCTCGGCAGCTTCCTCCGCACATACTGGAGGCTATAACGGCCAAAAACCGCCTCTTCCGCGAGTGGCAACTCACTAGGCAGCCTGAGACCAAGCGTCGCCTCAATCGGGCACGGCGCGAAATCCGGGCCGCCATCGACCAACACCGAAACCGTGACTGGGCTGGCCTTGTGGCCACCCTGAACACGACTGATGGGAGTGCCTGGCGGACCGCCAAGCGCTTCCTCCGCCGTCATCAGCCTGTTCCTCCGCTCCATGTCGGCGGCGAGGTTGTCTGCGCCCCGGACGCCAAGGCCAACGCACTCGCAGACGTGTTCGCCGACAACTTCCGACCGGTCGCGGATGTTTTCGACGCCGAACACGTCCAACTCGTGGAAAACCACCTACCAGTTTTCCTCGCCGCCAGGGCCGCTGATGATGTGATCACGCCCGTCACAGCTGAAGAGGTTGGACTCCAGCTCCGCCGCCTCAACCCGAAGAAGGCAGGTGGCTCTGATGGAGTCACAAACCACCTCCTGCGGCTATTGCCGCCGGCACTCTATCAGCCACTAGCGGACACTTTTAACTGTGTCCTCAGCTCTGGGATCTACCCTTCCGCGTGGAAACACGCGGAAGTGGTGGCTATCCCAAAGGCCGGCAAGGATCCGCGCCAGGTGGAGCATTACCGGCCGATCAGCCTGCTCCCGTCTCTCTCCAAGATTTTTGAGAGATTGTACGTGGAGCGGCTGTGGCGCCACGTCACCGCTGAAGGGCTCCTTCCAGCTGAGCAGTTCGGATTCCGGCGGGGCCACTCGACCACGCACCAGCTCCTACGCCTGGTGGAACAGGCGATGAGGGCGCTGGAGACGCGGGAGTACCTTGGGGCGGTACTCCTAGACGTCTCCAAGGCGTTCGACAGCGTGTGGCACGAGGGCCTCGTGTACAAGCTCCTTGTACATGGGGTCCCGACGTCGCACGCACTTCTACTGCGGTCCTACCTAGAGGGCCGCACCTTCCACGTCCGGGCCGCCGGCGGCACGTCCACCGACCGGCCGATTCGTGCAGGGGTACCGCAGGGGTCGGTTCTCGGCCCCCTGCTGTACACCTTGTACACCGCCGACGCACCGCGGGTGGCACGCGTGGAGTTGGCTCTTTACGCCGACGACACTGCGCTGTTCACCCGCAGCATGAACGTGGTCGCGATGTGCCGCCGACTCCAACTTGCGTGCGACGTCCTGGGGGCGTGGTCCACCAAGTGGCGTCTCAAATTCAACGCCGCCAAGAGCCAGGCGGTCGTCTTCACTCGGAGACGACTGCCTCCTGCCCTGCCGCCTGTCTCGATCTCGGGAGGCCCCATCCCGTGGTCACCAACAGGCCAATACCTCGGTGTGCGGCTGGACCGGCATCTCACCTGGCTACCGCACATCCGCGACATCAGGGGGCGGGCGATTGGGCGTCTCCGGGCGCTCTACCCGCTGCTGAACCCCTCGTCCACTCTCCCCCCTCGGCACGGCCTGACCGTGTACTTGGCCCTCGTCCGGCCGGTACTCGAGTACGCCGCCGTGGTGTGGGGGAATGCTGCTCCATCGCACGTTGCGATGCTCCAGCGTGTCCAAAATCGGGCGCTGCGACTCGCACTTCACAAGCCGCCTCGGTACCCCACGAGACTGCTTCATGAGGAAGCTGGCGTCCCGTTGCTACGGGATCGCATCAGGCAGTCCGCCAGGGTGTTCTATGCCTCTGCAGGACACTCTGGCAGTCATCTTATACGTGGACTGGGACACCAAGTCCACCGCAGGCCAACCACGCGCTGGCCTGATCTGCTGCGGGAGTAGCTTCTCCCGCAGCAGCTATGACGCATTAAAGCAGCGTCCGCCCTCACGTGGGCGCTCACACAGGCCAAACCAACAGTGAGGCCACACAACAGCTCTAGAGGTCCAAACAGGAACAGCAGCTTCGCTGCTTAGCCTGTCCCTCCTCCTGGTAGATGAAACCAGTGATTTGCAGTGCAGTGCAGTGCAGTGCGCCGGCACGCACTCCGCTGCTCGACTCGCTGCCGCTCGCACCGGTCGTTTTCGTTTCCGTTTCGTGTGCACCGTCGCTAGCCCATCGCCATGTCCGGACGCGGAAAGGGAGGCAAAGTCAAGGGCAAGTCAAAGTCCCGCTCAAGCAGGGCTGGGCTCCAGTTCCCGGTCGGCAGAATCCACCGCCTCCTGCGCAAGGGAAACTACGCAGAGCGCGTCGGCGCCGGGGCGCCCGTCTACCTCGCCGCCGTCATGGAGTACCTCGCGGCTGAGGTGCTCGAGCTGGCCGGAAACGCGGCCCGCGACAACAAGAAGACGCGCATCATCCCGCGCCACCTGCAGCTTGCCATCCGCAACGACGAGGAGCTCAACAAGCTCCTGTCGGGCGTCACCATCGCACAGGGTGGTGTCCTGCCCAACATCCAGGCCGTCCTGCTGCCAAAGAAGACCGAGAAGAAGGCCTAAAGGAGGCCAGGCAATCGCAGCCGCCGCGTGCTCCCCTGCACGCAACGCGCTTTGCCGGCTCGGCCCACAACAATCGGCCCTTTTCAGGGCCACCACACAAACCTACGTCCAAAGCAAAATTTCAGTCGTCCTCGCCGCACCTTGTTTTGTTTTAACTTTGCACCGTCACAGCACAGCCGCCGCCGGCGCACGTCCGCCATCTTGTCGTCCACACAGCCCGTGTGGCCCAAAACACACACACACACACACACATTTTGCACGGTCGCAGTCGCCTTCCAAACCGACAACGGCAGCAATAATGACCATTGTTAAAGGGAGGCGTGTCGACACACCGCCCTCCACTCCCGCGCGCAACGGCCGTCGACACGAACGAAACAGCTGATCCGGCCGCCTATGCCCACACGCCTTGCCTCGGAAACCCCAACGCCGCCGCCGCAAACAAACACACAGAGCCAAACCACGCAAGCAAATAATCACCGCCTCTCGCACAACAACACACAGCCCGCCATCTCCGTCGCGATCGATACAAAGACACACAATAACAAACACACAAACGAAGCAGCTCCACACACAGCCAGCCACATGACACGTTTCCTTTCCTTCTCCCCTCCCAGTCACATCACGTCGCTCAAACGGAAAGAAAGAAAGAAACAAACAAACAACACAGCGCACACACGCAGCAACAACAACACAGACTCTTTCGCACTTTTCAACTTCCGAACAGTGTGGTGGCCCTGAAAAGGGCCGTTTTCTAGTCTCTCCCACCCACAAGCACGGCCGCGGGAAGGCCAGCGCCCGCTGCGACGCAGCCTAACCGCCGAAACCGTACAGGGTGCGCCCCTGCCTCTTCAGGGCGTACACCACGTCCATGGCCGTCACAGTCTTGCGCTTGGCGTGCTCAGTGTACGTCACCGCGTCGCGGATCACGTTCTCCAGGAACACCTTCAGCACCCCGCGGGTCTCCTCGTAGATCAGACCAGAGATGCGCTTCACGCCGCCCCTGCGAGCCAGGCGGCGGATGGCGGGCTTCGTGATGCCCTGGATGTTGTCGCGCAACACCTTGCGGTGCCGCTTGGCGCCACCCTTGCCGAGCCCCTTTCCTCCCTTGCCGCGGCCTGTCATCCTTCCTTCCTCGGGCAAAGCAAAACGTGCACAAACAGCAGCTGCAGCGGCTGGCGAGTCGGCTACGGTCTGCGCCCAGCGCGCCCGCCGCCCCCCTATATAGACTCTGGCCCGCCCTCCCCCCACCACGCGCAACCGAGGGCATATAAGCGCAGCACGGAGGCGCGCGGGCCCGTTGTCAAGGCAGCACCGGACGCCGCGCCGCACCTAACCTCCACGCACGCCGCTCCGCTACCGCTACCGCTACCGCCATGGCCCGCACAAAGCAAACGGCCCGCAAGTCCACCGGCGGAAAGGCGCCGCGCAAACAGCTCGCCACCAAGGCGGCGAGGAAGAGCGCGCCCGCCACCGGAGGCGTCAAGAAGCCCCACCGCTACAGGCCGGGCACCGTCGCCCTGCGAGAAATCAGGCGCTACCAGAAGAGCACAGAGCTGCTCATCCGCAAGCTGCCATTCCAGCGCCTAGTGCGCGAGATCGCCCAGGACTTCAAGACCGACCTGCGCTTCCAGAGCTCCGCAGTCATGGCCCTGCAGGAGGCCAGCGAGGCCTACCTCGTCGGCCTCTTCGAAGACACCAACCTGTGCGCAATCCACGCCAAGCGCGTCACCATCATGCCCAAGGACATCCAGCTCGCGCGCCGCATCCGCGGCGAGCGCGCCTAAACCGCGCCGCGGCACCGCACCGCACCGCACCGCACAAACAAAAACGGCCCTTTTCAGGGCCACTAACATCTCTCCGTCGCGAGCAAACTTTGTCGGTCGCCTGCCTCTCGCCCCGCAACCCAAAAACAAAAAAAAACCACCACTTCCCGTCCGTCCGCCACACCCGCTCACTCTGCCTGCCTGCTAGCAGCGCGCAACAATCACACATCATCCCTCCCCGGCGCTCAAAGCGCACAATACCCAACGGCCGACGTCACACCGCACGGGTGGCTGGCCGGCCGCCGCTTTCGTTTCGAAAACAAAAAAAACCCGCACTCCACTCCGACGGCCAACGGCCAGGCAGGCGCGCGCGCTCGCTCGCTCTACGCGCCACCGAAATCCCCGCCGACTCCTTCCACATCTCAACGTGCCCCCCGTTGCAAAACATAACACACACACACACACACACAAAGGAACAAAACAAAACAAAGACCAGACACGACTCGACAAGACAGACATCCGAGACGAACGAACGCAGGCAAGCCAACCAACGTATTCAAACAAAACAACGTGACAGAAAAACCAACCGTCGGCCGCCGCCACAAACACGGCGACAATCAACCACGACAACAACAACAACACCGCTTACCGCTACCGCCGCCCACACCCGCCACCGACCCCCGCAATCCAACCACCACGGCACGCAAACAGCATCCCCACGGGCATACAGAAACGCCAGACAGACACCCACACCAAACGCAACACGACAATCAAAACCTTCCCCGACGTGCTTTGATGGCCCTGAGAAGGGCCGTTTTGGGCCGCGCGTCTCTTGCGCGCCACTAGACGACGACGGGGGGTGGGGACGACGGAGTCAAGCGCCAAACCCTTCCTTTCTCCCATCTCTTTCTCCTCTACTCTACTTCTTCTTCTTGGGCGAAGCCTTCGCCTTAGACGGCGTCGTCGCCTTCTTCGGGCGCGGCGCCTTCGGCTTCTTCGTCGGAACCTTGGCGGCCTTCTTCGCCTTCGACGGCGACTTGGCCTTGGCCGGCTTGGCCGCAGCCGCCTTCTTCGCACCCGCGGGCGCGGCCGACGCCGCAGACGCCTTCTTGGCGGCGCCCGCCTTCCGACCGGTCGCCGCCTTCACGCCACCAGCCTTCTTTGCGCCGGCCGCACGGGCGCCCTTCTTCTCCTTGCTGGCCGGAGCGGCGCGCTTCTTCTTGGCACCGCCAGCACGAGCCTTGCCGCCCTCGGCCGCCCCCCCGCCGCCGGCGCCGGCAAGCTTGAACGAGCCGGACGCGCCCTTCCCCTTCGTCTGCACCAGCTCGCCCGCCACGACGGCCGACTTGAGGTACTTCTTGATAAACGGCGCCAGCTTCTCCGCGTCCAGCTTGTAGTGCGCGGCTATGTACTTCTTGATCGCCTGCAGCGACGACCCGCCGCGCTCCTTCAGACTCTTGATGGCGGCCGTCACCATCTCAGAGGTGCGCGGGTGCGCAGGCTTGGCGCGCGGCTTCTTCGCAGACGACGCAGACTTGGCCTTCTTCGTAGTGCCGGTGGCGGCGGGTGCCGCAGCAGTCTCGTTCGTAGCCGCCTGATCTGCCATTTCGACGACGCGCGTAACACACAGCGAGAGCGAGCGGGACGGCAGGCAGGCACGCAAGCACAGCACAGCAGCAGAGCAGAGAATCACAAGGCCCAGCCAGTGTCGCGGGCGGGCGCGGACGGCCGAGAGAGCGGCCGCCACTCTGCGCGCCGCCGCGCCGCGCCTCCCGCGCTTGCTACCGCCCAACGTCCGACAGCCTGTGCGGAGCAGCCCCAAACCTGCGCCACAACCGCCCGCGCCTTTCAAACCACCGAGGATGGGGCTACACACAGCCACACCACAGTCGCCAACCAGTCGCCACGGCAGCGCCGCAAACCACGGCCAAACTGCAGCTACCGCGCGCTACAGCCTGGGTCGGCCCGCCGAGAATCGCCGCCCCCGCCCAAATGCCGCCCCCACAGCCCCAGCCGACGACCCGCCACAATGGCCAAACCTTCGGCAAAACTCCCACACCGTCGCCGCGGCAGCCCGGCCAGCGCGGCCGGCGCCACAGCCACACAAGCCGAGGCGTGCGGCGATGACGGCCGTGCAAACGCGCCTCCGCCGCCCCATCGCCTTCCGTCGCCCTCCCGCCGTTTCCCGATCGGCCCGCAGCCGTCGGGCCACATCGCGCGCCGTCCTCCTCCTCTCGCCCGCCAACATTCACAGCCGTTTCTCAACAATTGCCCGCCGCAAACGGACGCCGCCTGCGCAACAGGCGCCGCCGCCCCTCGCCGCTTCCGACCCAACCCCTCGACCGAGGCAAACCGCAATCCGAATCTACAGACCAACCCAATCTGCCGTCAAGCACACACGACAGCCGACCTTACACGTTACGCGTTACACATTACGTTTACACGTCTACGTTAGGTTAGGTTAGGTTAGGTGGACGTGGGTTAGGTTAAGGGGACTTGGGTTAGGTTAAGCGTCAAACTTAGGTTAAGCATTCAAACACGTCAGGCGTCAGAGGTTAGGTTAGGTTAGGTTAGGTTAGGTTAGGTTAGGTTAGGTTAGGTTAGGTTAGGTTAGGTTAGGTTACACGTTAGGTTAAGGGGTCAGTGCTAGGTTAAGAAGCGTCAAACGTAGGTTAAAAAAGCGTTCAAAAACGTGAGGCGTGAGCCGGACAGCTTACCTTACGTAGACGTTAGGGGCTCACAGGCTGAGCTCACCTCGCCACACCACAGGTTAGGTTCGGTTCGGTTCGCTCGGCTCAGCGTAAAGCGCCGAGGTCAGGGTTACGTTCGTTCACCTTCGGGCGCCACACTTTCGGTTGAAAGGTCGCGACGGGACGACGTCGGCAGGCACGCCGCAAACGAACAAAAACGTACAGACGACGTCGGAAACCGCCGACAGACGGGGGAGCAGCACGACCACGACCAGACACCGAGCGCGAACGAGACACACGCGAACCACCCCCACCGGCCAAAGGGCACCACACAACAACCCAGAGCACCACGTGTCGACACCAGAGCAACCCGCCGCTCACGCGACATGGCTGGCACCGAAGGGCAACCGCCCGCAACTGCGCTTTCCGCGCCGGCCCGGATGCACGTCGTGCTACAACAACACCACTACCGTACACAGCCGCTGTTCACAACATCACTATCAATGGCGCGCCCGCGGCTCGCCGCCGTCGCCGTCGCAGTCGCAGCCCCAACGCCAGCACTTTTGCACCACCATTCACACGCACCGCAACACAGCTCGCCGACACAGCCGAACAAAACAAACACCACACAACAACAGCAACAACGCCGCCGCCTCTACTTGTGCCGGCGACCCACCCCGCCGATGGCGCACCTTTCGCCAGCCGGCAATCGACACACACGCACCCACCCACCGGGGCCCAGTGCAAAAAAAAAAAAAAAAAAAAAAAAAAAAAAACAAAAACACACAAAAACAAAAAAACCAAACAACACAAACGACACGGGAAGCGCACACCGCCACTTCGCGCGCACGCCACCAACCAGTCGTCGTCTCAAAATAACAAACACAAACAAAATAAACTAACAACTAGGGCAACACAAAACAAAAACGCCTCGCACGAACCGCCCACAAAAAGGACAAGCACACGCACAGCCTCTGCTGACGACCACGACGCAGCGGCACGCTGCTCCTGTCCCGCGCCCCGCGCCCCACTCGATTCACAACTCACGCGACACCGTCAACGACGGGCTCGCTTCCCGCAACCTACCACCTTTCCGCCACGACGCACAGCCCCAGCCCCACCCGACGACGCCCGTGGCAACGACTGCACTTTCACCACCGCCTCCCCCTTCCTCCCCAAAACACACACACACACACACACACACACACACACACACAGCCAGCCAAAAACGCACTCGCGACCCACACATGCACGTGCATCGGCACACGCCAACCAGTCAACGTCGACAACCACACGCAAGGCTCGAAACGAAACCGGCGTCCTTCCACGTTGCCATCAAGCTACGCGACACAAGACACAAGGAACCAACACAACAGCCGGCCCCACTAATTCCCACTCTCACGCCGCAAAAAGCACACCGAAACCGCCAAACGCACGCACATTCCCCTTCGCACTGACACCACCGACCGGCTCGCTACCACACACCTCTCGGCAGCCGTTTCACGCCAATTCGCCACACCGCCCACACAGTCGACAAGCGCCCGCCCTGTACGGCACACGCAACGACGCAGCGCAGCAAAGGGCGCCCGCAACACATACCTCTCCGCCGCCCGACGCGCCAACCGCCACACCACACCGCCAGCCACTCGCAAATTGTGCACTGCCACCAGCCACACGTCCAACACGCCGCGCCGCCTCCGGCCACCCGCCAGGGGGCGCTCACGTCCGCGACAACAGCGCGGCCCGCCGGGCCGGGCCGAACCGAACCGAGCCGCCGCTGCTCTGCACTCGGCACGGCCACACCCTGCTGCAGACCGGGCTCGTCCCTCTGTACGCGTCTGCCTGCGCATCAACACAACACGACCTTTTTCTTTTTTTCCTCTCTACCGCCATCCCTTCTTCTCGCGTTTTACTCGTTGTTGCAGCAGCGGCGCACACCTACACATCCACAGCCCCAGCCGAGCCGGCCTCACCTCAGGGCCCGCCGCCAGCGTCTCCTCCTCGGGCACAGGTGCGGTGCTGTGGCCGCCCATCCAACCGCATTGCTGGCCGTCCAGCCACCAGGCGTTCCCACTGCCGCGAGCCACGCCGCGCACCGACCCTGCTGCAGAAAACGAAGCATAGCCAGAGACCGACCGATACACAAAGCAAGCCGTCGCCTCGCCTCTTGTCCTTCCTGCCTTCCTTCCGCCCCCGCCCTTCTCACACCACCGCCTCTCCACTTTCGC
This sequence comes from Schistocerca americana, assembly GCF_021461395.2. Classification (NCBI taxonomy): domain Eukaryota; kingdom Metazoa; phylum Arthropoda; class Insecta; order Orthoptera; family Acrididae; genus Schistocerca; species Schistocerca americana. Next base: position 35,485 of record NW_025725198.1, read on the forward strand.
CCCCCCCCCCCCCTCCTTTTTTTTTTTTTGTTTTCTTCTTTCTTTCTTTCTTTCTTTGGCCCTCTCTCCTTCCCGCCATGGCGGTTACGGCACCGCCTGCAGCGGCAGATTTTTTGCGCCCACACGCCTACTCCTACCACCATTAACCTTGCCCTGCCCTGCCCATCAACGTCGCAGTCGAACCGACGCTTGCCAACACACTGCCCACGTTCCTTTCTCTTTTCGGCCTACGCCCATTACGCGCCGCCGCCACAGCACCTTCCCTTCCCACAACACACCGACGTCATCACACGCACCCAAAACAGGGGCCACGACCGTGTTCCTCGCCCACTCCCATTCCGCACGGTACGCACATTCCCAACTACTACCGCGCACCCTCCCTTTCCAATCTGTGTGTCTCTGTGTCTGTGTCCTGTCCGCGCGTGACGCCTCTCAACATCCGCCGTCCCCCGTCCCGTTTTCGCCCCCATGCCGTCGTCGCGCCGCCTCCTCCCCGTCCACCGCCGCCCCTGTCCGCCCCGCACCACACCATACACCGCTGCTTGTCCCGGCCGTTGCCACCAAAGGCGCCGACCGCAAACGCGCCACGCCGCAGCCCCCGTGCGTCTCGCGCTCGCTTGCATCTCCGTGCCGACGCTGCCTCTCTTCCCACTCGCACTCGACCTCGACAACACAGTCTTTGGCTCCGCCACTGCGTGTTCCGGTGGTACGCACGCTGCACCACGTATGTATTCATTACCAGAGCGATGGCGAGGCATGACAGCATCTCTGTCTGACCAGAGAGTTCTTTATCGCTGCTAGTCGGCGCTTGGACCGCGCCAGACGACAGTAGTTGCACGCACCGGGTCGCCAGGAACAGTTGTTATATATATTGTAGCGCGAGTCGGGAGAGGTAGTAGTCGGTCGACAGTAGTAGCGGGTGGACGGTTGTACTGAGCGGGCGTCGGCGGCGTGCTCTGCTCGTCTCGCGACTCTGGTCACGGTTCGGGACGATGTATAGTATATTGTGTTATAATCAAAAGGTGGTGTGACGCTGCATTGCGCAAATCTGATAACGTATGTTCATTGTACTTATTTTGTTCAACAACAAAAGCCCCACTATTACTTTTTTTCTAAAGTAACTTTTGTCTCTTAACGAAAAACATTCACTTTTTAAAGACTACTTCCTATGGCATTTCCCTCCAAGGAGTGCAATTAATTACCAGCCAGCACTCATTCATTGCACACAGCTGTGTAAGGGGTATCTACAATTGAGGAGCGGATATAAATGCAATTTTTTGTTTTTTTTTGTTTTTTGTTTTGTGTGTGTGTGTGTTGTAACCTCCCAGCAATATTTAAAATAATGGACAATGTTATTTACGGATGCTAATGGACATTGCGCTAATTGTAACCTCGCCCACAATGAGAGGTATTGAAAATGGCAACAAAAATGTGCAATTCGCAATCTGACTCAAATATAAAGTCTTCACACAACATTTACAAAAGTCCGTTCAGTGACAAGAAACTTCAATTAAACCGAAATATCGGTCTTTGGCCCTGTGCAAAACAATCAGAATTAAAAGTCTTACCTCCGAATAAATGGATGTCACATTTCTGCTCTGGTTGTTGCGCAGCGCTTGGAGGAACTGCATTGCAAATAATAATATTCTCTTTCTTTGTGATTTTAGTGACATTTTTCTTCAAAGAAGTGGAACGAACTCTTTAGTTCAATAAAAGATTAAATGTTTGAAAAATGCTTTTGAAATAAAAATTATTATTGGGGAACTTGTTGGAGAATAATTACAATAAATACAATTTCTCATTATCTAACGATTATATCAATTAACAGTATACCTTATTCACCATCTTGACCAGTGTTGCCGACCGCCTACATCACACAACCGCACTCGGCTGCTACTACTGACCGACCGCTCTGCATGACGACTATTAGCGTACTGCACGCGACGACTACTGACAGAGTACAGCCCTCAACTACACAGACTGACTGACTGACTGAGAACCGCTCGCAACACTCGCGCAGTCCAGCGCAAACTCTCTGGTCACAGATGCTACAACAGTGTCTTTTTCATTGGGGTAACGATCTTTGGCTCTTTTTATTCTGAATACAGGGCCAAAGGTCAACGGCTGCTGCCCTTATACAATTTATCAGGTTTCATTATGTCTGTTGCAATGTTACATACGGTTCACTCTTTCATTAATATTATCGTTGGGTTTGTTTTGTAGGGACGTTAACATTCCGGCACATTTTTATTATCATCGGACTCTCTGCTATTTGTGCAGGGAGGTTATACCTGGGTCCATTTCCATTTACATTTTAATATTGATAGACTTTTTGTTTTCTTTTTTGTTTCTTGTTGTTTTTCCTTCTTTTTTTTTGTTGTTTTTTTTCTTTTGTTTTGTTTTTCCCGCTCTCACCACCACCGCCGCATCACGCCTTCCGTTTTCTTGGTTTCTTTTCTGTGCTTCAACATCACCGCGCCCCATTTCCACACCACAGCCATCAGCCTCCAAGACGGGCGGGCGCAGTGTGCCATTTCCGGCGCACAAGCACACCCGTACGGTACTCTCCTCGCCCCCACGCCACCAACAACACAGCGACCACGCGGCTTTCAGGCACGGCACGGCACGGCACGGCACGGCACCGGCGAAATGCGCCGCCCCCGCCCCTCCGCGCATCCGTCCGTCTCGCCACGTTCACTGACAGCCGCGTCTGCGGCTACACCACGACAACCACAACACAACACCGCTCCCCTCCCTGGCAACTCACATTGTTTTTCTCCTCCTCTTTTGCACAAACCACAACGCCGAGCACAGGCGCAAGCCACCCACACCGCGCCCCTCCCCGTCCCGTCTTTTGGCCGCCGCTCCTCGTTTCCTCGTTTGCCCCCTCCCATCTCCCGAAATGCCATGCCAGCAGCGTTACGCATGCCCCTCCCCTGTCCACACAACACTACCGCCTAACGAACAGCCTTTTCCGGGCCACATGCAGGGCACGCCCACCTCCAAACGCTGCCAATTCACGGACGCACACACACACTCACTTTCTCGACACCTTTCTGTACGGAGGGTGCGTCATCTCGACCGTGACAGAGTGACGGCAACTATCGACGATCCATTTCCCCCCACTGGTAAAACATGTCCACTAACACCTACATACATCATTCAAGTACACAGACAATAGCATACACACAATGGGAGGGCACACGAACATGGACGGCACGGCACTGTCATACACTCTTCCTCAGAACCATATCAACAAACGTTACGTACATCCGGGAAAGCGAAAGCGAACGCGAAAGCGAAAGCGAAAGCAAAGGCAAAGCCCAATGCAGCCGTCAAAGGTAACGTTCACCACGGCAGACACTTGCAGCCGCGCCGCCGTTAAACGCATTTCAGTGCGGCTCCAATACGCCTCCGACACGGGAACGTTCCGTTGCTCTACGAATGCGTTTCTCCCCTTTTTCCCTTCCTCTCTCTTTTGCCCCCCCTCCTTGCACTCTTGCCTCATTCCTCACGTTCTGCCCAGACATTCGACCGATCAACGTCAACCTTTCGTTACCGTTCTCAGCGCGACGGTGTACAACAGTATGACGGGTGTGCCCAAGACTTCGGTTCAGTTGCGTGACGCCGGTCTATCGCGCCGATCGACAGTTACTCAGGGGGCGACGGATCGGACCACGTCACCGACACACAAAACACTTTCAAACAAACAAATACATACCGGATGGACACAGACAAACACGTGTACAGACATTCGCCAAACAAACGACCGCCGCCGCCGCCGTCGTCGTCTAGCGTGCATCTTGAATGACGACATCGGTGTGCGTGCGTCGTACGCAATCAGTCAGACACGGCTATCAAACATCAGAGTCGAATGGTACATCATCGTGTGTGTCGCCGTACACGTACAGTACAATACAACAACAATGCGTCTTAATGGCACGTTCATTTCAACGTCACTCACACACCTCCACGCTGCAGTTACGTCGCACCATTGTCAAACTCGGCGTACAGCAAAGGGAATAGTGGGCGGCAAAAAAAAAAAAAACCAAACAAAAACATTTCACATTTCACCCTCGCCATGTATGATGTGCAAAAAAACAAACCCGCAAACGGCCGTCGTTACGGTGACACAAAAGTCGCCGATCGCACTGTCCCCCCTCGCAGACGGGTAACACACACACACACACACCCCAACAACACCAATGGGTCAAAAACCACGCCAACGAGGCGTGCCACCATTCCACGCCACGGCGACCAACCTCGTGGCCGTACCCCGCGCAACACGCTTTGACGCGCCCCCCCACCCACAATCAAAATGCACACATACATCACAGCCGTCCACACAAACAACAACAACAATTCCGCCCTTCCCGCAAAAGGCAAGTTGGTGGCCCTGAAAAGGGCCGTTTTGCCGCTCTCGCAACGGAGGAGCCTTCTCCATCCTTCCTTCCATTCCAGAGCCACCTCCTTACTTGGAGCTCGTGTACTTGGTCACCGCCTTCGTGCCCTCGCTCACGGCGTGCTTGGCCAGCTCGCCAGGCAGCAACAGCCGCACAGCGGTCTGGATCTCGCGGGACGTGATGGTCGAGCGCTTGTTGTAGTGCGCCAGGCGAGAAGCCTCGGCCGCAATGCGCTCGAAAATGTCGTTCACGAAGCTGTTCATGATGCTCATCGCCTTCGACGAGATGCCCGTGTCAGGGTGCACCTGCTTCAGCACCTTGTAGATGTAGATGGCATAGCTCTCCTTCCTCTTGCGCTTCTTCTTCTTGTCGCCCTTCGAAATGTTCTTCTGCGCCTTGCCAGCCTTCTTGGCGGCCTTCCCGCTAGTCTTGGGCGGCATCTCGAACCAACGTACGGCAGCAGCAACACCAGTAGCAAGCGCTCCGCTCTAGTCAGCGTCTCCCCACACAGTGGCACCCGCCGCCAGCCGCCGCCGCACCTTTACCAGCTCGCCCTGTTGCGGCCGCCGACCAATGGGGCGCGCGCGCAACCGGCCGCCGCACCCGAGCCCATAAAGCACCCCCACCCCGGCTGCGCCGGCACGCACTCCGCTGCTCGACTCGCTGCCGCTCGCACTGGTCGTTTTCGTTTCCGTTTCGTGTGCACCGTCGCTAGCCCATCGCCATGTCCGGACGCGGAAAGGGAGGCAAAGTCAAGGGCAAGTCAAAGTCCCGCTCAAGCAGGGCTGGGCTCCAGTTCCCGGTCGGCAGAATCCACCGCCTCCTGCGCAAGGGAAACTACGCAGAGCGCGTCGGCGCCGGGGCGCCCGTCTACCTCGCCGCCGTCATGGAGTACCTCGCGGCTGAGGTGCTCGAGCTGGCCGGAAACGCGGCCCGCGACAACAAGAAGACGCGCATCATCCCGCGCCACCTGCAGCTTGCCATCCGCAACGACGAGGAGCTCAACAAGCTCCTGTCGGGCGTCACCATCGCACAGGGTGGTGTCCTGCCCAACATCCAGGCCGTCCTGCTGCCAAAGAAGACCGAGAAGAAGGCCTAAAGGAGGCCAGGCAATCGCAGCGCCGCGTGCTCCCCTGCACGCAACGCGCTTTGCCGGCTCGGCCCACAACAATCGGCCCTTTTCAGGGCCACCACACAAACCTACGTCCAAAGCAAAATTTCAGTCGTCCTCGCCGCACCTTGTTTTGTTTTAACTTTGCACCGTCACAGCACAGCCGCCGCCGGCGCACGTCCGCCATCTTGTCGTCCACACAGCCCGTGTGGCCCAAAACACACACACACACACACACATTTTGCACGGTCGCAGTCGCCTTCCAAACCGACAACGGCAGCAATAATGACCATTGTTAAAGGGAGGCGTGTCGACACACCGCCCTCCACTCCCGCGCGCAACGGCCGTCGACACGAACGAAACAGCTGATCCGGCCGCCTATGCCCACACGCCTTGCCTCGGAAACCCCAACGCCGCCGCAAACAAACACACAGAGCCAAACCACGCAAGCAAATAATCACCGCCTCTCGCACAACAACACACAGCCCGCCATCTCCGTCGCGATCGATACAAAGACACACAATAACAAACACACAAACGAAGCAGCTCCACACACAGCCAGCCACATGACACGTTTCCTTTCCTTCTCCCCTCCCAGTCACATCACGTCGCTCAAACGGAAAGAAAGAAAGAAAGAAACAAACAACACAGCGCACACACGCAGCAACAACACAGACTCTTTCGCACTTTTCAACTTCCGAACAGTGTGGTGGCCCTGAAAAGGGCCGTTTTCTAGTCTCTCCCACCCACAAGCACGGCCGCGGGAAGGCCAGCGCCCGCTGCGACGCAGCCTAACCGCCGAAACCGTACAGGGTGCGCCCCTGCCTCTTCAGGGCGTACACCACGTCCATGGCCGTCACAGTCTTGCGCTTGGCGTGCTCAGTGTACGTCACCGCGTCGCGGATCACGTTCTCCAGGAACACCTTCAGCACCCCGCGGGTCTCCTCGTAGATCAGACCAGAGATGCGCTTCACGCCGCCCCTGCGAGCCAGGCGGCGGATGGCGGGCTTCGTGATGCCCTGGATGTTGTCGCGCAACACCTTGCGGTGCCGCTTGGCGCCACCCTTGCCGAGCCCCTTTCCTCCCTTGCCGCGGCCTGTCATCCTTCCTTCCTCGGGCAAAGCAAAACGTGCACAAACAGCAGCTGCAGCGGCTGGCGAGTCGGCTACGGTCTGCGCCCAGCGCGCCCGCCGCCCCCCTATATAGACTCTGGCCCGCCCTCCCCCCACCACGCGCAACCGAGGGCATATAAGCGCAGCACGGAGGCGCGCGGGCCCGTTGTCAAGGCAGCACCGGACGCCGCGCCGCACCTAACCTCCACGCACGCCGCTCCGCTACCGCTACCGCCATGGCCCGCACAAAGCAAACGGCCCGCAAGTCCACCGGCGGAAAGGCGCCGCGCAAACAGCTCGCCACCAAGGCGGCGAGGAAGAGCGCGCCCGCCACCGGAGGCGTCAAGAAGCCCCACCGCTACAGGCCGGGCACCGTCGCCCTGCGAGAAATCAGGCGCTACCAGAAGAGCACAGAGCTGCTCATCCGCAAGCTGCCATTCCAGCGCCTAGTGCGCGAGATCGCCCAGGACTTCAAGACCGACCCGCGCTTCCAGAGCTCCGCAGTCATGGCCCTGCAGGAGGCCAGCGAGGCCTACCTCGTCGGCCTCTTCGAAGACACCAACCTGTGCGCAATCCACGCCAAGCGCGTCACCATCATGCCCAAGGACATCCAGCTCGCGCGCCGCATCCGCGGCGAGCGCGCCTAAACCGCGCCGCGGCACCGCACCGCACCGCACCGCACCGCACAAACAAAAACGGCCCTTTTCAGGGCCACTAACATCTCTCCGTCGCGAGCAAACTTTGTCGGTCGCCTGCCTCTCGCCCCGCAACCCAAAAACAAAAAAAAACCACCACTTCCCGTCCGTCCGCCACACCCGCTCACTCTGCCTGCCTGCTAGCAGCGCGCAACAATCACACATCATCCCTCCCCGGCGCTCAAAGCGCACAATACCCAACGGCCGACGTCACACCGCACGGGTGGCTGGCCGGCCGCCGCTTTCGTTTCGAAAACAAAAAAAACCCGCACTCCACTCCGACGGCCAACGGCCAGGCAGGCGCGCGCGCTCGCTCGCTCTACGCGCCACCGAAATCCCCGCCGACTCCTTCCACATCTCAACGTGCCCCCCGTTGCAAAACATAACACACACACACACAAAGGAACAAAACAAAACAAAGACCAGACACGACTCGACAAGACAGACATCCGAGACGAACGAACGCAGGCAAGCCAACCAACGTATTCAAACAAAACAACGTGACAGAAAAACCAACCGTCGGCCGCCGCCACAAACACGGCGACAATCAACCACGACAACAACAACAACAACAACACCGCTTACCGCTACCGCCGCCCACACCCGCCACCGACCCCCGCAATCCAACCACCACGGCACGCAAACAGCATCCCCACGGGCATACAGACAGACACCCACACCAAACGCAACACGACAATCAAAACCTTCCCCGACGTGCTTTGATGGCCCTGAGAAGGGCCGTTTTGGGCCGCGCGTCTCTTGCGCGCCACTAGACGACGACGGGGGGTGGGGACGACGGAGTCAAGCGCCAAACCCTTCCTTTCCCATCTCTTTCTCCTCTACTCTACTTCTTCTTCTTGGGCGAAGCCTTCGCCTTAGACGGCGTCGTCGCCTTCTTCGGGCGCGGCGCCTTCGGCTTCTTCGTCGGAACCTTGGCGGCCTTCTTCGCCTTCGACGGCGACTTGGCCTTGGCCGGCTTGGCCGCAGCCGCCTTCTTCGCACCCGCGGGAGCGGCCGACGCCGCAGACGCCTTCTTGGCGGCGCCCGCCTTCCGACCGGTCGCCGCCTTCACGCCACCAGCCTTCTTTGCGCCGGCCGCACGGGCGCCCTTCTTCTCCTTGCTGGCCGGAGCGGCGCGCTTCTTCTTGGCACCGCCAGCACGAGCCTTGCCGCCCTCGGCCGCCCCCCCGCCGCCGGCGCCGGCAAGCTTGAACGAGCCGGACGCGCCCTTCCCCTTCGTCTGCACCAGCTCGCCCGCCACGACGGCCGACTTGAGGTACTTCTTGATAAACGGCGCCAGCTTCTCCGCGTCCAGCTTGTAGTGCGCGGCTATGTACTTCTTGATCGCCTGCAGCGACGACCCGCCGCGCTCCTTCAGACTCTTGATGGCGGCCGTCACCATCTCAGAGGTGCGCGGGTGCGCAGGCTTGGCGCGCGGCTTCTTCGCAGACGACGCAGACTTGGCCTTCTTCGTAGTGCCGGTGGCGGCGGGTGCCGCAGCAGTCTCGTTCGTAGCCGCCTGATCTGCCATTTCGACGACGCGCGTAACACACAGCGAGAGCGAGCGGGACGGCAGGCAGGCACGCAAGCACAGCACAGCAGCAGAGCAGAGAATCACAAGGCCCAGCCAGTGTCGCGGGCGGGCGCGGACGGCCGAGAGAGCGGCCGCCACTCTGCGCGCCGCCGCGCCGCGCCTCCCGCGCTTGCTACCACCCAACGTCCGACAGCCTGTGCGGAGCAGCCCCAAACCTGCGCCACAACCGCCCGCGCCTTTCAAACCACCGAGGATGGGGCTACACACAGCCACACCACAGTCGCCAACCAGTCGCCACGGCAGCGCCGCAAACCACGGCCAAACTGCAGCTACCGCGCGCTACAGCCTGGGTCGGCCCGCCGAGAATCGCCGCCCCCGCCCAAATGCCGCCCCCACAGCCCCAGCCGACGACCCGCCACAATGGCCAAACCTTCGGCAAAACTCCCACACCGTCGCCGCGGCAGCCCGGCCAGCGCGGCCGGCGCCACAGCCACACAAGCCGAGGCGTGCGGCGATGACGGCCGTGCAAACGCGCCTCCGCCGCCCCATCGCCTTCCGTCGCCCTCCCGCCGTTTCCCGATCGGCCCGCAGCCGTCGGGCCACATCGCGCGCCGTCCTCCTCCTCTCGCCCGCCAACATTCACAGCCGTTTCTCAACAATTGCCCGCCGCAAACGGACGCCGCCTGCGCAACAGGCGCCGCCGCCCCTCGCCGCTTCCGACCCAACCCCTCGACCGAGGCAAACCGCAATCCGAATCTACAGACCAACCCAATCTGCCGTCAAGCACACACGACAGCCGACCTTACACGTTACGCGTTACACATTACGTTTACACGTCTACGTTAGGTTAGGTTAGGTTAGGTGGACGTGGGTTAGGTTAAGGGGACTTGGGTTAGGTTAAGCGTCAAACTTAGGTTAAGCATTCAAACACGTCAGGCGTCAGAGGTTAGGTTAGGTTAGGTTAGGTTAGGTTAGGTTAGGTTAGGTTAGGTTAGGTTAGGTTAGGTTAGGTTAGGTTAGGTTAGGTTACACGTTAGGTTAAGGGGTCAGTGCTAGGTTAAGAAGCGTCAAACGTAGGTTAAAAAAGCGTTCAAAAACGTGAGGCGTGAGCCGGACAGCTTACCTTACGTAGACGTTAGGGGCTCACAGGCTGAGCTCACCTCGCCACACCACAGGTTAGGTTCGGTTCGGTTCGCTCGGCTCAGCGTAAAGCGCCGAGGTCAGGGTTACGTTCGTTCACCTTCGGGCGCCACACTTTCGGTTGAAAGGTCGCGACGGGACGACGTCGGCAGGCACGCCGCAAACGAACAAAAACGTACAGACGACGTCGGAAACCGCCGACAGACGGGGGAGCAGCACGACCACGACCAGACACCGAGCGCGAACGAGTCACACGCGAACCACCCCCACCGGCCAAAGGGCACCACACAACAACCCAGAGCACCACGTGTCGACACCAGAGCAACCCGCCGCTCACGCGACATGGCTGGCACCGAAGGGCAACCGCCCGCAACTGCGCTTTCCGCGCCGGCCCGGATGCACGTCGTGCTACAACAACACCACTACCGTACACAGCCGCTGTTCACAACATCACTATCAATGGCGCGCCCGCGGCTCGCCGCCGTCGCAGTCGCAGCCCCAACGCCAGCACTTTTGCACCACCATTCACACGCACCGCAACACAGCTCGCCGACACAGCCGAACAAAACAAACACCACACAACAACAGCAACAACGCCGCCGCCTCTACTTGTGCCGGCGACCCACCCCGCCGATGGCGCACCTTTCGCCAGCCGGCAATCGACACACACGCACCCACCCACCGGGGCCCAGTGCAAAAAAAAAAACACACAAAAACAAAAAAACCAAACAACACAAACGACACGGGAAGCGCACACCGCCACTTCGCGCGCACGCCACCAACCAGTCGTCGTCTCAAAATAACAAACACAAACAAAATAAACTAACAACTAGGGCAACACAAAACAAAAACGCCTCGCACGAACCGCCCACAAAAAGGACAAGCACACGCACAGCCTCTGCTGACGACCACGACGCAGCGGCACGCTGCTCCTGTCCCGCGCCCCGCGCCCCACTCGATTCACAACTCACGCGACACCGTCAACGACGGGCTCGCTTCCCGCAACCTACCACCTTTCCGCCACGACGCACAGCCCCAGCCCCACCCGACGACGCCCGTGGCAACGACTGCACTTTCACCACCGCCTCCCCCTTCCCCCCCCAAAACACACACACACACACACACACAGCCAGCCAAAAACGCACTCGCGACCCACACATGCACGTGCATCGGCACACGCCAACCAGTCAACGTCGACAACCACACGCAAGGCTCGAAACGAAACCGGCGTCCTTCCACGTTGCCATCAAGCTACGCGACACAAGACACAAGGAACCAACACAACAGCCGGCCCCACTAATTCCCACTCTCACGCCGCAAAAAGCACACCGAAACCGCCAAACGCACGCACATTCCCCTTCGCACTGACACCACCGACCGGCTCGCTACCACACACCTCTCGGCAGCCGTTTCACGCCAATTCGCCACACCGCCCACACAGTCGACAAGCGCCCGCCCTGTACGGCACACGCAACGACGCAGCGCAGCAAAGGGCGCCCGCAACACATACCTCTCCGCCGCCCGACGCGCCAACCGCCACACCACACCGCCAGCCACTCGCAAATTGTGCACTGCCACCAGCCACACGTCCAACACGCCGCGCCGCCTCCGGCCACCCGCCAGGGGGCGCTCACGTCCGCGACAACAGCGCGGCCCGCCGGGCCGGGCCGGGCCGAACCGAACCGAGCCGCCGCTGCTCTGCACTCGGCACGGCCACACCCTGCTGCAGACCGGGCTCGTCCCTCTGTACGCGTCTGTCTGCGCATCAACACAACACGACCTTTTTCTTTTTTTCCTCTCTACCGCCATCCCTTCTTCTCGCGTTTTACTCGTTGTTGCAGCAGCGGCGCACACCTACACATCCACAGCCCCAGCCGAGCCGGCCTCACCTCAGGGCCCGCCGCCAGCGTCTCCTCCTCGGGCACAGGTGCGGTGCTGTGGCCGCCCATCCAACCGCATTGCTGGCCGTCCAGCCACCAGGCGTTCCCACTGCCGCGAGCCACGCCGCGCACCGACCCTGCTGCAGAAAACGAAGCATAGCCAGAGACCGACCGATACACAAAGCAAGCCGTCGCCTCGCCTCTTGTCCTTCCTGCCTTCCTTCCGCCCCCGCCCTTCTCACACCACCGCCTCTCCACTTTCGCCCCCCCCCCTCCTTTTTTTTTTTTTTTTGTTTTCTTCTTTCTTTCTTTCTTTCTTTCTTTCTTTGGCCCTCTCTCCTTCCCGCCATGGCGGTTACGGCACCGCCTGCAGCGGCAGATTTTTTGCGCCCACACGCCTACTCCTACCACCATTAACCTTGCCCTGCCCTGCCCATCAACGTCGCAGTCGAACCGACGCTTGCCAACACACTGCCCACGTTCCTTTCTCTTTTCGGCCTACGCCCATTACGCGCCGCCGCCACAGCACCTTCCCTTCCCACAACACACCGACGTCATCACACGCACCCAAAACAGGGGCCACGACCGTGTTCCTCGCCCACTCCCATCCCGCACGGTACGCACATTCCCAACTACTACCGCGCACCCTCCCTTTCCAATCTGTGTGTCTCTGTGTCTGTGTCCTGTCCGCGCGTGACGCCTCTCAACATCCGCCGTCCCCCGTCCCGTTTTCGCCCCCATGCCGTCGTCGCGCCGCCTCCTCCCCGTCCACCGCCGCCCCTGTCCGCCCCGCACCACACCATACACCGCTGCTTGTCCCGGCCGTTGCCACCAAAGGCGCCGACCGCAAACGCGCCACGCCGCAGCCCCCGTGCGTCTCGCGCTCGCTTGCATCTCCGTGCCGACGCTGCCTCTCTTCCCACTCGCACTCGACCTCGACAACACAGTCTTTGGCTCCGCCACTGCGTGTTCCGGTGGTACGCACGCTGCACCACGTATGTATTCATTACCAGAGCGATGGCGAGGCATGACAGCATCTCTGTCTGACCAGAGAGTTCTTTATCGCTGCTAGTCGGCGCTTGGACCGCGCCAGACGACAGTAGTGGCACGCACCGGGTCGCCAGGAACAGTTGTTATATATATTGTAGCGCGAGTCGGGAGAGGTAGTAGTCGGTCGACAGTAGTAGCGGGTGGACGGTTGTACTGAGCGGGCGTCGGCGGCGTGCTCTGCTCGTCTCGCGACTCTGGTCACGGTTCGGGACGATGTATAGTATATTGTGTTATAATCAAAAGGTGGTGTGACGCTGCATTGCGCAAATCTGATAACGTATGTTCATTGTACTTATTTTGTTCAACAACAAAAGCCCCACTATTACTTTTTTTCTAAAGTAACTTTTGTCTCTTAACGAAAAACATTCACTTTTTAAAGACTACTTCCTATGGCATTTCCCTCCAAGGAGTGCAATTAATTACCAGCCAGCACTCATTCATTGCACACAGCTGTGTAAGGGGTATCTACAATTGAGGAGCGGATATAAATGCAATTTTTTGTTTTTTTTTGTTTTTTGTTTTGTGTGTGTGTGTGTTGTAACCTCCCAGCAATATTTAAAATAATGGACAATGTTATTTACGGATGCTAATGGACATTGCGCTAATTGTAACCTCGCCCACAATGAGAGGTATTGAAAATGGCAACAAAAATGTGCAATTCGCAATCTGACTCAAATATAAAGTCTTCACACAACATTTACAAAAGTCCGTTCAGTGACAAGAAACTTCAATTAAACCGAAATATCGGTCTTTGGCCCTGTGCAAAACAATCAGAATTAACGTCTTACCTCCGAATAAATGGATGTCACATTTCTGCTCTGGTTGTTGCGCAGCGCTTGGAGGAACTGCATTGCAAATAATAATATTCTCTTTCTTTGTGATTTTAGTGACATTTTTCTTCAAAGAAGTGGAACGAACTCTTTAGTTCAATAAAAGATTAAATGTTTGAAAAATGCTTTTGAAATAAAAATTATTATTGGGGAACTTGTTGGAGAATAATTACAATAAATACAATTTCTCATTATCTAATGATTATATTAATTAACAGTATACCTTATTCACCATCTTGACCAGTGTTGCCGACCGCCTACATCACACAACCGCACTCGGCTGCTACTACTGACCGACCGCTCTGCATGACGACTATTAGCGTACTGCACGCGACGACTACTGACAGAGTACAGCCCTCAACTACACAGACTGACTGACTGAGAACCGCTCGCAACACTCGCGCAGTCCAGCGCAAACTCTCTGGTCACAGATGCTACAATGTCTCGCCATCGCTACTATGTTACATACGTGTTTCAGTGTCTTTTTCATTGGGGTAACGATCTTTGGCTCTTTTTATTCTGAATACAGGGCCAAAGGTCAACGGCTGCTGCCCTTATACAATTTATCAGGTTTCATTATGTCTGTTGCAATGTTACATACGGTTCACTCTTTCATTAATATTATCGTTGGGTTTGTTTTGTAGGGACGTTAACATTCCGGCACATTTTTATTATCATCGGACTCTCTGCTATTTGTGCAGGGAGGTTATACCTGGGTCCATTTCCATTTACATTTTAATATTGATAGACTTTTTGTTTTCTTTTTTGTTTCTTGTTGTTTTTCCTTCTTTTTTTTGTTGTTTTTTTTCTTTTGTTTTGTTTTTCCCGCTCTCACCACCACCGCCGCATCACGCCTTCCGTTTTCTTGGTTTCTTTTCTGTGCTTCAACATCACCGCGCCCCATTTCCACACCACAGCCATCAGCCTCCAAGACGGGCGGGCGCAGTGTGCCATTTCCGGCGCACAAGCACACCCGTACGGTACTCTCCTCGCCCCCACGCCACCAACAACACAGCGACCACGCGGCTTTCAGGCACGGCACGGCACGGCACGGCACGGCACCGGCGAAATGCGCCGCCCCCGCCCCTCCGCGCATCCGTCCGTCTCGCCACGTTCACTGACAGCCGCGTCTGCGGCTACACCACGACAACCACAACACAACACCGCTCCCCTCCCTGGCAACTCACATTGTTTTTCTCCTCCTCTTTTGCACAAACCACAACGCCGAGCACAGGCGCAAGCCACCCACACCGCGCCCCTCCCCGTCCCGTCTTTTGGCCGCCGCTCCTCGTTTCCTCGTTTGCCCCCTCCCATCTCCCGAAATGCCATGCCAGCAGCGTTACGCATGCCCCTCCCCTGTCCACACAACACTACCGCCTAACGAACAGCCTTTTCCGGGCCACATGCAGGGCACGCCCACCTCCAAACGCTGCCAATTCACGGACGCACACACACACTCACTTTCTCGACACCTTTCTGTACGGAGGGTGCGTCATCTCGACCGTGACAGAGTGACGGCAACTATCGACGATCCATTTCCCCCCACTGGTAAAACATGTCCACTAACACCTACATACATCATTCAAGTACACAGACAATAGCATACACACAATGGGAGGGCACACGAACATGGACGGCACGGCACTGTCATACACTCTTCCTCAGAACCATATCAACAAACGTTACGTACATCCGGGAAAGCGAAAGCGAACGCGAAAGCGAAAGCGAAAGCAAAGGCAAAGCCCAATGCAGCCGTCAAAGGTAACGTTCACCACGGCAGACACTTGCAGCCGCGCCGCCGTTAAACGCATTTCAGTGCGGCTCCAATACGCCTCCGACACGTTAACGTTCCGTTGCTCTACGAATGCGTTTCTCCCCTTTTTCCCTTCCTCTCTCTTTTGCCCCCCCTCCTTGCACTCTTGCCTCATTCCTCACGTTCTGCCCAGACATTCGACCGATCAACGTCAACCTTTCGTTACCGTTCTCAGCGCGACGGTGTACAACAGTATGACGGGTGTGCCCAAGACTTCGGTTCAGTTGCGTGACGCCGGTCTATCGCGCCGATCGACAGTTACTCAGGGGGCGACGGATCGGACCACGTCACCGACACACAAAACACTTTCAAACAAACAAATACATACCGGATGGACACAGACAAACACGTGTACAGACATTCGCCAAACAAACGACCGCCGCCGCCGCCGTCGTCGTCTAGCGTGCATCTTGAATGACGACATCGGTGTGCGTGCGTCGTACGCAATCAGTCAGACACGGCTATCAAACATCAGAGTCGAATGGTACATCATCGTGCGTGTCGCCGTACACGTACAGTACAATACAACAACAATGCGTCTTAATGGCACGTTCATTTCAACGTCACTCACACACCTCCACGCTGCAGTTACGTCGCACCATTGTCAAACTCGGCGTACAGCAAAGGGAATAGTGGGCGGCAAAAAAAAAAAAAAACCAAACAAAAACATTTCACATTTCACCCTCGCCATGTATGATGTGCAAAAAAACAAACCCGCAAACGGCCGTCGTTACGGTGACACAAAAGTCGCCGATCGCACTGTCCCCCCTCGCAGACGGGTAACACACACACACACACACCCCAACAACACCAATGGGTCAAAAACCACGCCAACGAGGCGTGCCACCATTCCACGCCACGGCGACCAACCTCGTGGCCGTACCCCGCGCAACACGCTTTGACGCGCCCCCCCACCCACAATCAAAATGCACACATACATCACAGCCGTCCACACAAACAACAACAACAATTCCGCCCTTCCCGCAAAAGGCAAGTTGGTGGCCCTGAAAAGGGCCGTTTTGCCGCTCTCGCAACGGAGGAGCCTTCTCCATCCTTCCTTCCATTCCAGAGCCACCTCCTTACTTGGAGCTCGTGTACTTGGTCACCGCCTTCGTGCCCTCGCTCACGGCGTGCTTGGCCAGCTCGCCAGGCAGCAACAGCCGCACAGCGGTCTGGATCTCGCGGGACGTGATGGTCGAGCGCTTGTTGTAGTGCGCCAGGCGAGAAGCCTCGGCCGCAATGCGCTCGAAAATGTCGTTCACGAAGCTGTTCATGATGCTCATCGCCTTCGACGAGATGCCCGTGTCAGGGTGCACCTGCTTCAGCACCTTGTAGATGTAGATGGCATAGCTCTCCTTCCTCTTGCGCTTCTTCTTCTTGTCGCCCTTCGAAATGTTCTTCTGCGCCTTGCCAGCCTTCTTGGCGGCCTTCCCGCTAGTCTTGGGCGGCATCTCGAACCAACGTACGGCAGCAGCAACACCAGTAGCAAGCGCTCCGCTCTAGTCAGCGTCTCCCCACACAGTGGCACCCGCCGCCAGCCGCCGCCGCACCTTTACCAGCTCGCCCTGTTGCGGCCGCCGACCAATGGGGCGCGCGCGCAACCGGCCGCCGCACCCGAGCCCATAAAGCACCCCCACCCCGGCTGCGCCGGCACGCACTCCGCTGCTCGACTCGCTGCCGCTCGCACCGGTCGTTTTCGTTTCCGTTTCGTGTGCACCGTCGCTAGCCCATCGCCATGTCCGGACGCGGAAAGGGAGGCAAAGTCAAGGGCAAGTCAAAGTCCCGCTCAAGCAGGGCTGGGCTCCAGTTCCCGGTCGGCAGAATCCACCGCCTCCTGCGCAAGGGAAACTACGCAGAGCGCGTCGGCGCCGGGGCGCCCGTCTACCTCGCCGCCGTCATGGAGTACCTCGCGGCTGAGGTGCTCGAGCTGGCCGGAAACGCGGCCCGCGACAACAAGAAGACGCGCATCATCCCGCGCCACCTGCAGCTTGCCATCCGCAACGACGAGGAGCTCAACAAGCTCCTGTCGGGCGTCACCATCGCACAGGGTGGTGTCCTGCCCAACATCCAGGCCGTCCTGCTGCCAAAGAAGACCGAGAAGAAGGCCTAAAGGAGGCCAGGCAATCGCAGCGCCGCGTGCTCCCCTGCACGCAACGCGCTTTGCCGGCTCGGCCCACAACAATCGGCCCTTTTCAGGGCCACCACACAAACCTACGTCCAAAGCAAAATTTCAGTCGTCCTCGCCGCACCTTGTTTTGTTTTAACTTTGCACCGTCACAGCACAGCCGCCGCCGGCGCACGTCCGCCATCTTGTCGTCCACACAGCCCGTGTGGCCCAAAACACACACACACACACACACATTTTGCACGGTCGCAGTCGCCTTCCAAACCGACAACGGCAGCAATAATGACCATTGTTAAAGGGAGGCGTGTCGACACACCGCCCTCCACTCCCGCGCGCAACGGCCGTCGACACGAACGAAACAGCTGATCCGGCCGCCTATGCCCACACGCCTTGCCTCGGAAACCCCAACGCCGCCGCAAACAAACACACAGAGCCAAACCACGCAAGCAAATAATCACCGCCTCTCGCACAACAACACACAGCCCGCCATCTCCGTCGCGATCGATACAAAGACACACAATAACAAACACACAAACGAAGCAGCTCCACACACAGCCAGCCACATGACACGTTTCCTTTCCTTCTCCCCTCCCAGTCACATCACGTCGCTCAAACGGAAAGAAAGAAAGAAAGAAACAAACAACACAGCGCACACACGCAGCAACAACACAGACTCTTTCGCACTTTTCAACTTCCGAACAGTGTGGTGGCCCTGAAAAGGGCCGTTTTCTAGTCTCTCCCACCCACAAGCACGGCCGCGGGAAGGCCAGCGCCCGCTGCGACGCAGCCTAACCGCCGAAACCGTACAGGGTGCGCCCCTGCCTCTTCAGGGCGTACACCACGTCCATGGCCGTCACAGTCTTGCGCTTGGCGTGCTCAGTGTACGTCACCGCGTCGCGGATCACGTTCTCCAGGAACACCTTCAGCACCCCGCGGGTCTCCTCGTAGATCAGACCAGAGATGCGCTTCACGCCGCCCCTGCGAGCCAGGCGGCGGATGGCGGGCTTCGTGATGCCCTGGATGTTGTCGCGCAACACCTTGCGGTGCCGCTTGGCGCCACCCTTGCCGAGCCCCTTTCCTCCCTTGCCGCGGCCTGTCATCCTTCCTTCCTCGGGCAAAGCAAAACGTGCACAAACAGCAGCTGCAGCGGCTGGCGAGTCGGCTACGGTCTGCGCCCAGCGCGCCCGCCGCCCCCCTATATAGACTCTGGCCCGCCCTCCCCCCACCACGCGCAACCGAGGGCATATAAGCGCAGCACGGAGGCGCGCGGGCCCGTTGTCAAGGCAGCACCGGACGCCGCGCCGCACCTAACCTCCACGCACGCCGCTCCGCTACCGCTACCGCCATGGCCCGCACAAAGCAAACGGCCCGCAAGTCCACCGGCGGAAAGGCGCCGCGCAAACAGCTCGCCACCAAGGCGGCGAGGAAGAGCGCGCCCGCCACCGGAGGCGTCAAGAAGCCCCACCGCTACAGGCCGGGCACCGTCGCCCTGCGAGAAATCAGGCGCTACCAGAAGAGCACAGAGCTGCTCATCCGCAAGCTGCCATTCCAGCGCCTAGTGCGCGAGATCGCCCAGGACTTCAAGACCGACCTGCGCTTCCAGAGCTCCGCAGTCATGGCCCTGCAGGAGGCCAGCGAGGCCTACCTCGTCGGCCTCTTCGAAGACACCAACCTGTGCGCAATCCACGCCAAGCGCGTCACCATCATGCCCAAGGACATCCAGCTCGCGCGCCGCATCCGCGGCGAGCGCGCCTAAACCGCGCCGCGGCACCGCACCGCACCGCACCGCACCGCACAAACAAAAACGGCCCTTTTCAGGGCCACTAACATCTCTCCGTCGCGAGCAAACTTTGTCGGTCGCCTGCCTCTCGCCCCGCAACCCAAAAACAAAAAAAAACCACCACTTCCCGTCCGTCCGCCACACCCGCTCACTCTGCCTGCCTGCTAGCAGCGCGCAACAATCACACATCATCCCTCCCCGGCGCTCAAAGCGCACAATACCCAACGGCCGACGTCACACCGCACGGGTGGCTGGCCGGCCGCCGCTTTCGTTTCGAAAACAAAAAAAACCCGCACTCCACTCCGACGGCCAACGGCCAGGCAGGCGCGCGCGCTCGCTCGCTCTACGCGCCACCGAAATCCCCGCCGACTCCTTCCACATCTCAACGTGCCCCCCGTTGCAAAACATAACACACACACACACAAAGGAACAAAACAAAACAAAGACCAGACACGACTCGACAAGACAGACATCCGAGACGAACGAACGCAGGCAAGCCAACCAACGTATTCAAACAAAACAACGTGACAGAAAAACCAACCGTCGGCCGCCGCCACAAACACGGCGACAATCAACCACGACAACAACAACAACAACAACACCGCTTACCGCTACCGCCGCCCACACCCGCCACCGACCCCCGCAATCCAACCACCACGGCACGCAAACAGCATCCCCACGGGCATACAGACAGACACCCACACCAAACGCAACACGACAATCAAAACCTTCCCCGACGTGCTTTGATGGCCCTGAGAAGGGCCGTTTTGGGCCGCGCGTCTCTTGCGCGCCACTAGACGACGACGGGGGGTGGGGACGACGGAGTCAAGCGCCAAACCCTTCCTTTCCCATCTCTTTCTCCTCTACTCTACTTCTTCTTCTTGGGCGAAGCCTTCGCCTTAGACGGCGTCGTCGCCTTCTTCGGGCGCGGCGCCTTCGGCTTCTTCGTCGGAACCTTGGCGGCCTTCTTCGCCTTCGACGGCGACTTGGCCTTGGCCGGCTTGGCCGCAGCCGCCTTCTTCGCACCCGCGGGAGCGGCCGACGCCGCAGACGCCTTCTTGGCGGCGCCCGCCTTCCGACCGGTCGCCGCCTTCACGCCACCAGCCTTCTTTGCGCCGGCCGCACGGGCGCCCTTCTTCTCCTTGCTGGCCGGAGCGGCGCGCTTCTTCTTGGCACCGCCAGCACGAGCCTTGCCGCCCTCGGCCGCCCCCCCGCCGCCGGCGCCGGCAAGCTTGAACGAGCCGGACGCGCCCTTCCCCTTCGTCTGCACCAGCTCGCCCGCCACGACGGCCGACTTGAGGTACTTCTTGATAAACGGCGCCAGCTTCTCCGCGTCCAGCTTGTAGTGCGCGGCTATGTACTTCTTGATCGCCTGCAGCGACGACCCGCCGCGCTCCTTCAGACTCTTGATGGCGGCCGTCACCATCTCAGAGGTGCGCGGGTGCGCAGGCTTGGCGCGCGGCTTCTTCGCAGACGACGCAGACTTGGCCTTCTTCGTAGTGCCGGTGGCGGCGGGTGCCGCAGCAGTCTCGTTCGTAGCCGCCTGATCTGCCATTTCGACGACGCGCGTAACACACAGCGAGAGCGAGCGGGACGGCAGGCAGGCACGCAAGCACAGCACAGCAGCAGAGCAGAGAATCACAAGGCCCAGCCAGTGTCGCGGGCGGGCGCGGACGGCCGAGAGAGCGGCCGCCACTCTGCGCGCCGCCGCGCCGCGCCTCCCGCGCTTGCTACCACCCAACGTCCGACAGCCTGTGCGGAGCAGCCCCAAACCTGCGCCACAACCGCCCGCGCCTTTCAAACCACCGAGGATGGGGCTACACACAGCCACACCACAGTCGCCAACCAGTCGCCACGGCAGCGCCGCAAACCACGGCCAAACTGCAGCTACCGCGCGCTACAGCCTGGGTCGGCCCGCCGAGAATCGCCGCCCCCGCCCAAATGCCGCCCCCACAGCCCCAGCCGACGACCCGCCACAATGGCCAAACCTTCGGCAAAACTCCCACACCGTCGCCGCGGCAGCCCGGCCAGCGCGGCCGGCGCCACAGCCACACAAGCCGAGGCGTGCGGCGATGACGGCCGTGCAAACGCGCCTCCGCCGCCCCATCGCCTTCCGTCGCCCTCCCGCCGTTTCCCGATCGGCCCGCAGCCGTCGGGCCACATCGCGCGCCGTCCTCCTCCTCTCGCCCGCCAACATTCACAGCCGTTTCTCAACAATTGCCCGCCGCAAACGGACGCCGCCTGCGCAACAGGCGCCGCCGCCCCTCGCCGCTTCCGACCCAACCCCTCGACCGAGGCAAACCGCAATCCGAATCTACAGACCAACCCAATCTGCCGTCAAGCACACACGACAGCCGACCTTACACGTTACGCGTTACACATTACGTTTACACGTCTACGTTAGGTTAGGTTAGGTTAGGTGGACGTGGGTTAGGTTAAGGGGACTTGGGTTAGGTTAAGCGTCAAACTTAGGTTAAGCATTCAAACACGTCAGGCGTCAGAGGTTAGGTTAGGTTAGGTTAGGTTAGGTTAGGTTAGGTTAGGTTAGGTTAGGTTAGGTTAGGTTACACGTTAGGTTAAGGGGTCAGTGCTAGGTTAAGAAGCGTCAAACGTAGGTTAAAAAAGCGTTCAAAAACGTGAGGCGTGAGCCGGACAGCTTACCTTACGTAGACGTTAGGGGCTCACAGGCTGAGCTCACCTCGCCACACCACAGGTTAGGTTCGGTTCGGTTCGCTCGGCTCAGCGTAAAGCGCCGAGGTCAGGGTTACGTTCGTTCACCTTCGGGCGCCACACTTTCGGTTGAAAGGTCGCGACGGGACGACGTCGGCAGGCACGCCGCAAACGAACAAAAACGTACAGACGACGTCGGAAACCGCCGACAGACGGGGGAGCAGCACGACCACGACCAGACACCGAGCGCGAACGAGACACACGCGAACCACCCCCACCGGCCAAAGGGCACCACACAACAACCCAGAGCACCACGTGTCGACACCAGAGCAACCCGCCGCTCACGCGACATGGCTGGCACCGAAGGGCAACCGCCCGCAACTGCGCTTTCCGCGCCGGCCCGGATGCACGTCGTGCTACAACAACACCACTACCGTACACAGCCGCTGTTCACAACATCACTATCAATGGCGCGCCCGCGGCTCGCCGCCGTCGCAGTCGCAGCCCCAACGCCAGCACTTTTGCACCACCATTCACACGCACCGCAACACAGCTCGCCGACACAGCCGAACAAAACAAACACCACACAACAACAGCAACAACGCCGCCGCCTCTACTTGTGCCGGCGACCCACCCCGCCGATGGCGCACCTTTCGCCAGCCGGCAATCGACACACACGCACCCACCCACCGGGGCCCAGTGCAAAAAAAAAAACACACAAAAACAAAAAAACCAAACAACACAAACGACACGGGAAGCGCACACCGCCACTTCGCGCGCACGCCACCAACCAGTCGTCGTCTCAAAATAACAAACACAAACAAAATAAACTAACAACTAGGGCAACACAAAACAAAAACGCCTCGCACGAACCGCCCACAAAAAGGACAAGCACACGCACAGCCTCTGCTGACGACCACGACGCAGCGGCACGCTGCTCCTGTCCCGCGCCCCGCGCCCCACTCGATTCACAACTCACGCGACACCGTCAACGACGGGCTCGCTTCCCGCAACCTACCACCTTTCCGCCACGACGCACAGCCCCAGCCCCACCCGACGACGCCCGTGGCAACGACTGCACTTTCACCACCGCCTCCCCCTTCCCCCCCCAAAACACACACACACACACACACACAGCCAGCCAAAAACGCACTCGCGACCCACACATGCACGTGCATCGGCACACGCCAACCAGTCAACGTCGACAACCACACGCAAGGCTCGAAACGAAACCGGCGTCCTTCCACGTTGCCATCAAGCTACGCGACACAAGACACAAGGAACCAACACAACAGCCGGCCCCACTAATTCCCACTCTCACGCCGCAAAAAGCACACCGAAACCGCCAAACGCACGCACATTCCCCTTCGCACTGACACCACCGACCGGCTCGCTACCACACACCTCTCGGCAGCCGTTTCACGCCAATTCGCCACACCGCCCACACAGTCGACAAGCGCCCGCCCTGTACGGCACACGCAACGACGCAGCGCAGCAAAGGGCGCCCGCAACACATACCTCTCCGCCGCCCGACGCGCCAACCGCCACACCACACCGCCAGCCACTCGCAAATTGTGCACTGCCACCAGCCACACGTCCAACACGCCGCGCCGCCTCCGGCCACCCGCCAGGGGGCGCTCACGTCCGCGACAACAGCGCGGCCCGCCGGGCCGGGCCGAACCGAACCGAGCCGCCGCTGCTCTGCACTCGGCACGGCCACACCCTGCTGCAGACCGGGCTCGTCCCTCTGTACGCGTCTGCCTGCGCATCAACACAACACGACCTTTTTCTTTTTTTCCTCTCTACCGCCATCCCTTCTTCTCGCGTTTTACTCGTTGTTGCAGCAGCGGCGCACACCTACACATCCACAGCCCCAGCCGAGCCGGCCTCACCTCAGGGCCCGCCGCCAGCGTCTCCTCCTCGGGCACAGGTGCGGTGCTGTGGCCGCCCATCCAACCGCATTGCTGGCCGTCCAGCCACCAGGCGTTCCCACTGCCGCGAGCCACGCCGCGCACCGACCCTGCTGCAGAAAACGAAGCATAGCCAGAGACCGACCGATACACAAAGCAAGCCGTCGCCTCGCCTCTTGTCCTTCCTGCCTTCCTTCCGCCCCCGCCCTTCTCACACCACCGCCTCTCCACTTTCGCCCCCCCCCTCCTTTTTTTTTTTTTTGTTTTCTTCTTTCTTTCTTTCTTTCTTTCTTTCTTTGGCCCTCTCTCCTTCCCGCCATGGCGGTTACGGCACCGCCTGCAGCGGCAGATTTTTTGCGCCCACACGCCTACTCCTACCACCATTAACCTTGCCCTGCCCTGCCCATCAACGTCGCAGTCGAACCGACGCTTGCCAACACACTGCCCACGTTCCTTTCTCTTTTCGGCCTACGCCCATTACGCGCCGCCGCCACAGCACCTTCCCTTCCCACAACACACCGACGTCATCACACGCACCCAAAACAGGGGCCACGACCGTGTTCCTCGCCCACTCCCATCCCGCACGGTACGCACATTCCCAACTACTACCGCGCACCCTCCCTTTCCAATCTGTGTGTCTCTGTGTCTGTGTCCTGTCCGCGCGTGACGCCTCTCAACATCCGCCGTCCCCCGTCCCGTTTTCGCCCCCATGCCGTCGTCGCGCCGCCTCCTCCCCGTCCACCGCCGCCCCTGTCCGCCCCGCACCACACCATACACCGCTGCTTGTCCCGGCCGTTGCCACCAAAGGCGCCGACCGCAAACGCGCCACGCCGCAGCCCCCGTGCGTCTCGCGCTCGCTTGCATCTCCGTGCCGACGCTGCCTCTCTTCCCACTCGCACTCGACCTCGACAACACAGTCTTTGGCTCCGCCACTGCGTGTTCCGGTGGTACGCACGCTGCACCACGTATGTATTCATTACCAGAGCGATGGCGAGGCATGACAGCATCTCTGTCTGACCAGAGAGTTCTTTATCGCTGCTAGTCGGCGCTTGGACCGCGCCAGACGACAGTAGTGGCACGCACCGGGTCGCCAGGAACAGTTGTTATATATATTGTAGCGCGAGTCGGGAGAGGTAGTAGTCGGTCGACAGTAGTAGCGGGTGGACGGTTGTACTGAGCGGGCGTCGGCGGCGTGCTCTGCTCGTCTCGCGACTCTGGTCACGGTTCGGGACGATGTATAGTATATTGTGTTATAATCAAAAGGTGGTGTGACGCTGCATTGCGCAAATCTGATAACGTATGTTCATTGTACTTATTTTGTTCAACAACAAAAGCCCCACTATTACTTTTTTTCTAAAGTAACTTTTGTCTCTTAACGAAAAACATTCACTTTTTAAAGACTACTTCCTATGGCATTTCCCTCCAAGGAGTGCAATTAATTACCAGCCAGCACTCATTCATTGCACACAGCTGTGTAAGGGGTATCTACAATTGAGGAGCGGATATAAATGCAATTTTTTGTTTTTTTTTGTTTTTTGTTTTGTGTGTGTGTGTGTTGTAACCTCCCAGCAATATTTAAAATAATGGACAATGTTATTTACGGATGCTAATGGACATTGCGCTAATTGTAACCTCGCCCACAATGAGAGGTATTGAAAATGGCAACAAAAATGTGCAATTCGCAATCTGACTCAAATATAAAGTCTTCACACAACATTTACAAAAGTCCGTTCAGTGACAAGAAACTTCAATTAAACCGAAATATCGGTCTTTGGCCCTGTGCAAAACAATCAGAATTAACGTCTTACCTCCGAATAAATGGATGTCACATTTCTGCTCTGGTTGTTGCGCAGCGCTTGGAGGAACTGCATTGCAAATAATAATATTCTCTTTCTTTGTGATTTTAGTGACATTTTTCTTCAAAGAAGTGGAACGAACTCTTTAGTTCAATAAAAGATTAAATGTTTGAAAAATGCTTTTGAAATAAAAATTATTATTGGGGAACTTGTTGGAGAATAATTACAATAAATACAATTTCTCATTATCTAATGATTATATTAATTAACAGTATACCTTATTCACCATCTTGACCAGTGTTGCCGACCGCCTACATCACACAACCGCACTCGGCTGCTACTACTGACCGACCGCTCTGCATGACGACTATTAGCGTACTGCACGCGACGACTACTGACAGAGTACAGCCCTCAACTACACAGACTGACTGACTGAGAACCGCTCGCAACACTCGCGCAGTCCAGCGCAAACTCTCTGGTCACAGATGCTACAATGTCTCGCCATCGCTACTATGTTACATACGTGTTTCAGTGTCTTTTTCATTGGGGTAACGATCTTTGGCTCTTTTTATTCTGAATACAGGGCCAAAGGTCAACGGCTGCTGCCCTTATACAATTTATCAGGTTTCATTATGTCTGTTGCAATGTTACATACGGTTCACTCTTTCATTAATATTATCGTTGGGTTTGTTTTGTAGGGACGTTAACATTCCGGCACATTTTTATTATCATCGGACTCTCTGCTATTTGTGCAGGGAGGTTATACCTGGGTCCATTTCCATTTACATTTTAATATTGATAGACTTTTTGTTTTCTTTTTTGTTTCTTGTTGTTTTTCCTTCTTTTTTTTTGTTGTTTTTTTTCTTTTGTTTTGTTTTTCCCGCTCTCACCACCACCGCCGCATCACGCCTTCCGTTTTCTTGGTTTCTTTTCTGTGCTTCAACATCACCGCGCCCCATTTCCACACCACAGCCATCAGCCTCCAAGACGGGCGGGCGCAGTGTGCCATTTCCGGCGCACAAGCACACCCGTACGGTACTCTCCTCGCCCCCACGCCACCAACAACACAGCGACCACGCGGCTTTCAGGCACGGCACGGCACGGCACGGCACGGCACCGGCGAAATGCGCCGCCCCCGCCCCTCCGCGCATCCGTCCGTCTCGCCACGTTCACTGACAGCCGCGTCTGCGGCTACACCACGACAACCACAACACAACACCGCTCCCCTCCCTGGCAACTCACATTGTTTTTCTCCTCCTCTTTTGCACAAACCACAACGCCGAGCACAGGCGCAAGCCACCCACACCGCGCCCCTCCCCGTCCCGTCTTTTGGCCGCCGCTCCTCGTTTCCTCGTTTGCCCCCTCCCATCTCCCGAAATGCCATGCCAGCAGCGTTACGCATGCCCCTCCCCTGTCCACACAACACTACCGCCTAACGAACAGCCTTTTCCGGGCCACATGCAGGGCACGCCCACCTCCAAACGCTGCCAATTCACGGACGCACACACACACTCACTTTCTCGACACCTTTCTGTACGGAGGGTGCGTCATCTCGACCGTGACAGAGTGACGGCAACTATCGACGATCCATTTCCCCCCACTGGTAAAACATGTCCACTAACACCTACATACATCATTCAAGTACACAGACAATAGCATACACACAATGGGAGGGCACACGAACATGGACGGCACGGCACTGTCATACACTCTTCCTCAGAACCATATCAACAAACGTTACGTACATCCGGGAAAGCGAAAGCGAACGCGAAAGCGAAAGCGAAAGCAAAGGCAAAGCCCAATGCAGCCGTCAAAGGTAACGTTCACCACGGCAGACACTTGCAGCCGCGCCGCCGTTAAACGCATTTCAGTGCGGCTCCAATACGCCTCCGACACGGGAACGTTCCGTTGCTCTACGAATGCGTTTCTCCCCTTTTTCCCTTCCTCTCTCTTTTGCCCCCCCTCCTTGCACTCTTGCCTCATTCCTCACGTTCTGCCCAGACATTCGACCGATCAACGTCAACCTTTCGTTACCGTTCTCAGCGCGACGGTGTACAACAGTATGACGGGTGTGCCCAAGACTTCGGTTCAGTTGCGTGACGCCGGTCTATCGCGCCGATCGACAGTTACTCAGGGGGCGACGGATCGGACCACGTCACCGACACACAAAACACTTTCAAACAAACAAATACATACCGGATGGACACAGACAAACACGTGTACAGACATTCGCCAAACAAACGACCGCCGCCGCCGCCGTCGTCGTCTAGCGTGCATCTTGAATGACGACATCGGTGTGCGTGCGTCGTACGCAATCAGTCAGACACGGCTATCAAACATCAGAGTCGAATGGTACATCATCGTGCGTGTCGCCGTACACGTACAGTACAATACAACAACAATGCGTCTTAATGGCACGTTCATTTCAACGTCACTCACACACCTCCACGCTGCAGTTACGTCGCACCATTGTCAAACTCGGCGTACAGCAAAGGGAATAGTGGGCGGCAAAAAAAAAAAAAACCAAACAAAAACATTTCACATTTCACCCTCGCCATGTATGATGTGCAAAAAAACAAACCCGCAAACGGCCGTCGTTACGGTGACACAAAAGTCGCCGATCGCACTGTCCCCCCTCGCAGACGGGTAACACACACACACACACACCCCAACAACACCAATGGGTCAAAAACCACGCCAACGAGGCGTGCCACCATTCCACGCCACGGCGACCAACCTCGTGGCCGTACCCCGCGCAACACGCTTTGACGCGCCCCCCCACCCACAATCAAAATGCACACATACATCACAGCCGTCCACACAAACAACAACAACAATTCCGCCCTTCCCGCAAAAGGCAAGTTGGTGGCCCTGAAAAGGGCCGTTTTGCCGCTCTCGCAACGGAGGAGCCTTCTCCATCCTTCCTTCCATTCCAGAGCCACCTCCTTACTTGGAGCTCGTGTACTTGGTCACCGCCTTCGTGCCCTCGCTCACGGCGTGCTTGGCCAGCTCGCCAGGCAGCAACAGCCGCACAGCGGTCTGGATCTCGCGGGACGTGATGGTCGAGCGCTTGTTGTAGTGCGCCAGGCGAGAAGCCTCGGCCGCAATGCGCTCGAAAATGTCGTTCACGAAGCTGTTCATGATGCTCATCGCCTTCGACGAGATGCCCGTGTCAGGGTGCACCTGCTTCAGCACCTTGTAGATGTAGATGGCATAGCTCTCCTTCCTCTTGCGCTTCTTCTTCTTGTCGCCCTTCGAAATGTTCTTCTGCGCCTTGCCAGCCTTCTTGGCGGCCTTCCCGCTAGTCTTGGGCGGCATCTCGAACCAACGTACGGCAGCAGCAACACCAGTAGCAAGCGCTCCGCTCTAGTCAGCGTCTCCCCACACAGTGGCACCCGCCGCCAGCCGCCGCCGCACCTTTACCAGCTCGCCCTGTTGCGGCCGCCGACCAATGGGGCGCGCGCGCAACCGGCCGCCGCACCCGAGCCCATAAAGCACCCCCACCCCGGCTGCGCCGGCACGCACTCCGCTGCTCGACTCGCTGCCGCTCGCACCGGTCGTTTTCGTTTCCGTTTCGTGTGCACCGTCGCTAGCCCATCGCCATGTCCGGACGCGGAAAGGGAGGCAAAGTCAAGGGCAAGTCAAAGTCCCGCTCAAGCAGGGCTGGGCTCCAGTTCCCGGTCGGCAGAATCCACCGCCTCCTGCGCAAGGGAAACTACGCAGAGCGCGTCGGCGCCGGGGCGCCCGTCTACCTCGCCGCCGTCATGGAGTACCTCGCGGCTGAGGTGCTCGAGCTGGCCGGAAACGCGGCCCGCGACAACAAGAAGACGCGCATCATCCCGCGCCACCTGCAGCTTGCCATCCGCAACGACGAGGAGCTCAACAAGCTCCTGTCGGGCGTCACCATCGCACAGGGTGGTGTCCTGCCCAACATCCAGGCCGTCCTGCTGCCAAAGAAGACCGAGAAGAAGGCCTAAAGGAGGCCAGGCAATCGCAGCGCCGCGTGCTCCCCTGCACGCAACGCGCTTTGCCGGCTCGGCCCACAACAATCGGCCCTTTTCAGGGCCACCACACAAACCTACGTCCAAAGCAAAATTTCAGTCGTCCTCGCCGCACCTTGTTTTGTTTTAACTTTGCACCGTCACAGCACAGCCGCCGCCGGCGCACGTCCGCCATCTTGTCGTCCACACAGCCCGTGTGGCCCAAAACACACACACACACACACACATTTTGCACGGTCGCAGTCGCCTTCCAAACCGACAACGGCAGCAATAATGACCATTGTTAAAGGGAGGCGTGTCGACACACCGCCCTCCACTCCCGCGCGCAACGGCCGTCGACACGAACGAAACAGCTGATCCGGCCGCCTATGCCCACACGCCTTGCCTCGGAAACCCCAACGCCGCCGCAAACAAACACACAGAGCCAAACCACGCAAGCAAATAATCACCGCCTCTCGCACAACAACACACAGCCCGCCATCTCCGTCGCGATCGATACAAAGACACACAATAACAAACACACAAACGAAGCAGCTCCACACACAGCCAGCCACATGACACGTTTCCTTTCCTTCTCCCCTCCCAGTCACATCACGTCGCTCAAACGGAAAGAAAGAAAGAAAGAAACAAACAACACAGCGCACACACGCAGCAACAACACAGACTCTTTCGCACTTTTCAACTTCCGAACAGTGTGGTGGCCCTGAAAAGGGCCGTTTTCTAGTCTCTCCCACCCACAAGCACGGCCGCGGGAAGGCCAGCGCCCGCTGCGACGCAGCCTAACCGCCGAAACCGTACAGGGTGCGCCCCTGCCTCTTCAGGGCGTACACCACGTCCATGGCCGTCACAGTCTTGCGCTTGGCGTGCTCAGTGTACGTCACCGCGTCGCGGATCACGTTCTCCAGGAACACCTTCAGCACCCCGCGGGTCTCCTCGTAGATCAGACCAGAGATGCGCTTCACGCCGCCCCTGCGAGCCAGGCGGCGGATGGCGGGCTTCGTGATGCCCTGGATGTTGTCGCGCAACACCTTGCGGTGCCGCTTGGCGCCACCCTTGCCGAGCCCCTTTCCTCCCTTGCCGCGGCCTGTCATCCTTCCTTCCTCGGGCAAAGCAAAACGTGCACAAACAGCAGCTGCAGCGGCTGGCGAGTCGGCTACGGTCTGCGCCCAGCGCGCCCGCCGCCCCCCTATATAGACTCTGGCCCGCCCTCCCCCCACCACGCGCAACCGAGGGCATATAAGCGCAGCACGGAGGCGCGCGGGCCCGTTGTCAAGGCAGCACCGGACGCCGCGCCGCACCTAACCTCCACGCACGCCGCTCCGCTACCGCTACCGCCATGGCCCGCACAAAGCAAACGGCCCGCAAGTCCACCGGCGGAAAGGCGCCGCGCAAACAGCTCGCCACCAAGGCGGCGAGGAAGAGCGCGCCCGCCACCGGAGGCGTCAAGAAGCCCCACCGCTACAGGCCGGGCACCGTCGCCCTGCGAGAAATCAGGCGCTACCAGAAGAGCACAGAGCTGCTCATCCGCAAGCTGCCATTCCAGCGCCTAGTGCGCGAGATCGCCCAGGACTTCAAGACCGACCTGCGCTTCCAGAGCTCCGCAGTCATGGCCCTGCAGGAGGCCAGCGAGGCCTACCTCGTCGGCCTCTTCGAAGACACCAACCTGTGCGCAATCCACGCCAAGCGCGTCACCATCATGCCCAAGGACATCCAGCTCGCGCGCCGCATCCGCGGCGAGCGCGCCTAAACCGCGCCGCGGCACCGCACCGCACCGCACCGCACCGCACAAACAAAAACGGCCCTTTTCAGGGCCACTAACATCTCTCCGTCGCGAGCAAACTTTGTCGGTCGCCTGCCTCTCGCCCCGCAACCCAAAAACAAAAAAAAACCACCACTTCCCGTCCGTCCGCCACACCCGCTCACTCTGCCTGCCTGCTAGCAGCGCGCAACAATCACACATCATCCCTCCCCGGCGCTCAAAGCGCACAATACCCAACGGCCGACGTCACACCGCACGGGTGGCTGGCCGGCCGCCGCTTTCGTTTCGAAAACAAAAAAAACCCGCACTCCACTCCGACGGCCAACGGCCAGGCAGGCGCGCGCGCTCGCTCGCTCTACGCGCCACCGAAATCCCCGCCGACTCCTTCCACATCTCAACGTGCCCCCCGTTGCAAAACATAACACACACACACACAAAGGAACAAAACAAAACAAAGACCAGACACGACTCGACAAGACAGACATCCGAGACGAACGAACGCAGGCAAGCCAACCAACGTATTCAAACAAAACAACGTGACAGAAAAACCAACCGTCGGCCGCCGCCACAAACACGGCGACAATCAACCACGACAACAACAACAACAACAACAACAACAACAACAACACCGCTTACCGCTACCGCCGCCCACACCCGCCACCGACCCCCGCAATCCAACCACCACGGCACGCAAACAGCATCCCCACGGGCATACAGACAGACACCCACACCAAACGCAACACGACAATCAAAACCTTCCCCGACGTGCTTTGATGGCCCTGAGAAGGGCCGTTTTGGGCCGCGCGTCTCTTGCGCGCCACTAGACGACGACGGGGGGTGGGGACGACGGAGTCAAGCGCCAAACCCTTCCTTTCCCATCTCTTTCTCCTCTACTCTACTTCTTCTTCTTGGGCGAAGCCTTCGCCTTAGACGGCGTCGTCGCCTTCTTCGGGCGCGGCGCCTTCGGCTTCTTCGTCGGAACCTTGGCGGCCTTCTTCGCCTTCGACGGCGACTTGGCCTTGGCCGGCTTGGCCGCAGCCGCCTTCTTCGCACCCGCGGGAGCGGCCGACGCCGCAGACGCCTTCTTGGCGGCGCCCGCCTTCCGACCGGTCGCCGCCTTCACGCCACCAGCCTTCTTTGCGCCGGCCGCACGGGCGCCCTTCTTCTCCTTGCTGGCCGGAGCGGCGCGCTTCTTCTTGGCACCGCCAGCACGAGCCTTGCCGCCCTCGGCCGCCCCCCCGCCGCCGGCGCCGGCAAGCTTGAACGAGCCGGACGCGCCCTTCCCCTTCGTCTGCACCAGCTCGCCCGCCACGACGGCCGACTTGAGGTACTTCTTGATAAACGGCGCCAGCTTCTCCGCGTCCAGCTTGTAGTGCGCGGCTATGTACTTCTTGATCGCCTGCAGCGACGACCCGCCGCGCTCCTTCAGACTCTTGATGGCGGCCGTCACCATCTCAGAGGTGCGCGGGTGCGCAGGCTTGGCGCGCGGCTTCTTCGCAGACGACGCAGACTTGGCCTTCTTCGTAGTGCCGGTGGCGGCGGGTGCCGCAGCAGTCTCGTTCGTAGCCGCCTGATCTGCCATTTCGACGACGCGCGTAACACACAGCGAGAGCGAGCGGGACGGCAGGCAGGCACGCAAGCACAGCACAGCAGCAGAGCAGAGAATCACAAGGCCCAGCCAGTGTCGCGGGCGGGCGCGGACGGCCGAGAGAGCGGCCGCCACTCTGCGCGCCGCCGCGCCGCGCCTCCCGCGCTTGCTACCAGTCATCGACAGGGTTGGTGCTTACGCTTGCGGGCCTGAGGAGCCGACCTGCTACCCCTCCCGCGGCACGCCGGATGTCCTTGACTTCGCCGTCACCAAAGGCCTGCATCAGTTCATGACAGCTGATGTCCTTCATGAGCTAAACTCCAACCATCTGCCGGTCCTCTTCAATCTTGCTGTTGATCCCGCCTTCACCTCGCCGCGCCTTAATCTTCGGCGCACTGATTGGACTGCTTATCGTGCAGCTGTCCTCGCCCGTGTGCGGCCCCGTCTTGAAGCCGACGTCCGCGACGTCGATGCTGAAGTCTCTGCCTTCGCTGATGACGTCCACTCAGCCCTGCTGCGATCCACACCGCCGTCCCGGCGCACGCTTCCCCGGCGCCCAGGACTCCCGGCTGACATTTTGGATCTGATCCGTGTGAGGAATCGTCTCAGCAAGGAATGGCGCCTTACCCGCGACCCCCTTCTGAAGCGGCGCGTCAACCTTCTCCGCCGGGATATTAAGGCCGCCATTAGCGCTCACAAGAACGAGCAATGGGCGCAGAAGCTGGCGTCGTTTACTCCGGAGCCCGACGCTTGGGACGCGGTGCGTTTCTTTACCAGGCGGAAGCACGCTCTGCCCCCTCTGGACTCGCCGACTGGTGTCGCCTACACTCCAGTGGATAAGGCGAATGCCCTTGCTGATGTCTTTCAGGCGAACTTCGTCCCTCTTGAAGACCCTGTGGATGCTCAGTTCGTTCAAGATGTGGACCGTGGCCTCGAGGCCTACCTCTCTGCCGACCGCCGCGACGACGATCAGCTTCCGGTTTTCACCACCGACGAGGTGACCACCTGCATCCGGGCGATGGCCTCTAACAAGGCTCCTGGTGCTGATGACGTTCCTGGGAAGGCGCTCAAGGAACTGCCTCCTGCAGCTTATACTTATCTGGCCCGCCTATTCACTGCCATCCTGGTGACGCACACCTATCCGGCTGCCTGGAAGCACGCTGTTGTTGTCGCCATACCCAAGCCGGGTAAGGACCGGAAGAATCCCCACAACTATCGGCCCATCAGCTTGCTTCCGCAGCTCAGCAAGATTTTCGAACGGCTCCTCCTTCACCGACTGAAGATTCTTATGGACCGTCGTCGTCTGTTGCCTCCGGAGCAGTTTGGATTCCGGGGAGGCCACTCCTCTACGCAGCAGCTCGTCCGCGTTGTTGAGGCGATTACCACGGCCTTCAACAACCAGGAGTATTGTGGCGCCATTTTCCTCGACGTCACAAAAGCCTTCGACAGTGTGTGGCACTCCGGGCTGCTGTGGAAGCTCCATATGCATGGCTTTCCGCGGTCCCTCATCCGCCTGATGGACAGCTATCTGCGGGGCCGCACCTTTGTGGTCCGCATTGATGACTCAACTTCGACGCTCCGACCTATTGCCGCCGGCGTGCCGCAGGGCTCGGTCCTCGGGCCGACCCTGTACTCCTTGTATACGGCCGATCTTCCTACCTCTCCACGGGTGGAGCGCGCGATGTACGCTGATGACACAGCGATCTTCACCCGCAGCCGGTGGCCTCAAGCCATGTATCGCCGTCTCCAGGATGCGTGCGCCGCCCTCGAAGCATGGGCGACTCTTTGGCGTGTCCGGTTCAACGCTCAGAAGAGCCAAGCCGTGGTCTTCACGCGCAAGAGGACCCCGCCACACGATCAGCCGCTCCAGTTATTCGGCGAGGTCATCCCCTGGACGCCGACAGCCACCTACCTCGGGGTTGTCCTGGACCGCCAACTCATCTGGCAGCAGCAGGTGCTGGAAGTTCGCCGGAAGGTTGAGCAGCGGCTGGGGGCGCTTTATCCGCTGCTGAACGAGCACTCAGCGCTCTCTGTCGATAATGGACTCCTCATCTACCGGATGTTTGTGCGTCCTGTTATGGACTATGCCTGTGCTGCATGGGGAAATGCGGCGCACCGACACCTTCATCGCCTGCAGGCGCAGCAGAATAAGGCTCTTCGCCGGATTTTCCACGTCCATCCACAGTTTCCGGCCCGATATCTCCATGAAGCTGCGCAAGAACAAGACGTACTCGCTCGCTTCCAAGCCATCGCCCAGAAGATGTATGATAAAGCTGCTGCTTCGGATAATCCCCTCATCAGGGCCCTTGGGGCGCCTCTGGATGACCGTGACCTCTATCAGAGGCCCGTTGCGCTGCTAAGTCGCTAACGACAGCAGTTGCAACTTTTAGAACCTTCAGTTCCCCCCAGATAGTATGTTCCCACCACCACATCCTTAGATGACAATAAAGAAAATCCTGATGTTTCTCTTTTTCGTTCCTCAGAAGGTGTAGTAAATGCCTTCGGGTAAATGCTACATTTCTCACACTTGATGTAGTTAGATGATAGTGGACTGGAGCGCTTGCTACCGCCCAACGTCCGACAGCCTGTGCGGAGCAGCCCCAAACCTGCGCCACAACCGCCCGCGCCTTTCAAACCACCGAGGATGGGGCTACACACAGCCACACCACAGTCGCCAACCAGTCGCCACGGCAGCGCCGCAAACCACGGCCAAACTGCAGCTACCGCGCGCTACAGCCTGGGTCGGCCCGCCGAGAATCGCCGCCCCCGCCCAAATGCCGCCCCCACAGCCCCAGCCGACGACCCGCCACAATGGCCAAACCTTCGGCAAAACTCCCACACCGTCGCCGCGGCAGCCCGGCCAGCGCGGCCGGCGCCACAGCCACACAAGCCGAGGCGTGCGGCGATGACGGCCGTGCAAACGCGCCTCCGCCGCCCCATCGCCTTCCGTCGCCCTCCCGCCGTTTCCCGATCGGCCCGCAGCCGTCGGGCCACATCGCGCGCCGTCCTCCTCCTCTCGCCCGCCAACATTCACAGCCGTTTCTCAACAATTGCCCGCCGCAAACGGACGCCGCCTGCGCAACAGGCGCCGCCGCCCCTCGCCGCTTCCGACCCAACCCCTCGACCGAGGCAAACCGCAATCCGAATCTACAGACCAACCCAATCTGCCGTCAAGCACACACGACAGCCGACCTTACACGTTACGCGTTACACATTACGTTTACACGTCTACGTTAGGTTAGGTTAGGTTAGGTGGACGTGGGTTAGGTTAAGGGGACTTGGGTTAGGTTAAGCGTCAAACTTAGGTTAAGCATTCAAACACGTCAGGCGTCAGAGGTTAGGTTAGGTTAGGTTAGGTTAGGTTAGGTTAGGTTAGGTTAGGTTAGGTTAGGTTAGGTTAGGTTAGGTTACACGTTAGGTTAAGGGGTCAGTGCTAGGTTAAGAAGCGTCAAACGTAGGTTAAAAAAGCGTTCAAAAACGTGAGGCGTGAGCCGGACAGCTTACCTTACGTAGACGTTAGGGGCTCACAGGCTGAGCTCACCTCGCCACACCACAGGTTAGGTTCGGTTCGGTTCGCTCGGCTCAGCGTAAAGCGCCGAGGTCAGGGTTACGTTCGTTCACCTTCGGGCGCCACACTTTCGGTTGAAAGGTCGAGACGGGACGACGTCGGCAGGCACGCCGCAAACGAACAAAAACGTACAGACGACGTCGGAAACCGCCGACAGACGGGGGAGCAGCACGACCACGACCAGACACCGAGCGCGAACGAGACACACGCGAACCACCCCCACCGGCCAAAGGGCACCACACAACAACCCAGAGCACCACGTGTCGACACCAGAGCAACCCGCCGCTCACGCGACATGGCTGGCACCGAAGGGCAACCGCCCGCAACTGCGCTTTCCGCGCCGGCCCGGATGCACGTCGTGCTACAACAACACCACTACCGTACACAGCCGCTGTTCACAACATCACTATCAATGGCGCGCCCGCGGCTCGCCGCCGTCGCAGTCGCAGCCCCAACGCCAGCACTTTTGCACCACCATTCACACGCACCGCAACACAGCTCGCCGACACAGCCGAACAAAACAAACACCACACAACAACAGCAACAACGCCGCCGCCTCTACTTGTGCCGGCGACCCACCCCGCCGATGGCGCACCTTTCGCCAGCCGGCAATCGACACACACGCACCCACCCACCGGGGCCCAGTGCAAAAAAAAAAACACACAAAAACAAAAAAACCAAACAACACAAACGACACGGGAAGCGCACACCGCCACTTCGCGCGCACGCCACCAACCAGTCGTCGTCTCAAAATAACAAACACAAACAAAATAAACTAACAACTAGGGCAACACAAAACAAAAACGCCTCGCACGAACCGCCCACAAAAAGGACAAGCACACGCACAGCCTCTGCTGACGACCACGACGCAGCGGCACGCTGCTCCTGTCCCGCGCCCCGCGCCCCACTCGATTCACAACTCACGCGACACCGTCAACGACGGGCTCGCTTCCCGCAACCTACCACCTTTCCGCCACGACGCACAGCCCCAGCCCCACCCGACGACGCCCGTGGCAACGACTGCACTTTCACCACCGCCTCCCCCTTCCCCCCCCAAAACACACACACACACACACACACAGCCAGCCAAAAACGCACTCGCGACCCACACATGCACGTGCATCGGCACACGCCAACCAGTCAACGTCGACAACCACACGCAAGGCTCGAAACGAAACCGGCGTCCTTCCACGTTGCCATCAAGCTACGCGACACAAGACACAAGGAACCAACACAACAGCCGGCCCCACTAATTCCCACTCTCACGCCGCAAAAAGCACACCGAAACCGCCAAACGCACGCACATTCCCCTTCGCACTGACACCACCGACCGGCTCGCTACCACACACCTCTCGGCAGCCGTTTCACGCCAATTCGCCACACCGCCCACACAGTCGACAAGCGCCCGCCCTGTACGGCACACGCAACGACGCAGCGCAGCAAAGGGCGCCCGCAACACATACCTCTCCGCCGCCCGACGCGCCAACCGCCACACCACACCGCCAGCCACTCGCAAATTGTGCACTGCCACCAGCCACACGTCCAACACGCCGCGCCGCCTCCGGCCACCCGCCAGGGGGCGCTCACGTCCGCGACAACAGCGCGGCCCGCCGGGCCGGGCCGGGCCGAACCGAACCGAGCCGCCGCTGCTCTGCACTCGGCACGGCCACACCCTGCTGCAGACCGGGCTCGTCCCTCTGTACGCGTCTGCCTGCGCATCAACACAACACGACCTTTTTCTTTTTTTCCTCTCTACCGCCATCCCTTCTTCTCGCGTTTTACTCGTTGTTGCAGCAGCGGCGCACACCTACACATCCACAGCCCCAGCCGAGCCGGCCTCACCTCAGGGCCCGCCGCCAGCGTCTCCTCCTCGGGCACAGGTGCGGTGCTGTGGCCGCCCATCCAACCGCATTGCTGGCCGTCCAGCCACCAGGCGTTCCCACTGCCGCGAGCCACGCCGCGCACCGACCCTGCTGCAGAAAACGAAGCATAGCCAGAGACCGACCGATACACAAAGCAAGCCGTCGCCTCGCCTCTTGTCCTTCCTGCCTTCCTTCCGCCCCCGCCCTTCTCACACCACCGCCTCTCCACTTTCGCCCCCCCCCTCCTTTTTTTTTTTTTTTGTTTTCTTCTTTCTTTCTTTCTTTCTTTCTTTCTTTGGCCCTCTCTCCTTCCCGCCATGGCGGTTACGGCACCGCCTGCAGCGGCAGATTTTTTGCGCCCACACGCCTACTCCTACCACCATTAACCTTGCCCTGCCCTGCCCATCAACGTCGCAGTCGAACCGACGCTTGCCAACACACTGCCCACGTTCCTTTCTCTTTTCGGCCTACGCCCATTACGCGCCGCCGCCACAGCACCTTCCCTTCCCACAACACACCGACGTCATCACACGCACCCAAAACAGGGGCCACGACCGTGTTCCTCGCCCACTCCCATCCCGCACGGTACGCACATTCCCAACTACTACCGCGCACCCTCCCTTTCCAATCTGTGTGTCTCTGTGTCTGTGTCCTGTCCGCGCGTGACGCCTCTCAACATCCGCCGTCCCCCGTCCCGTTTTCGCCCCCATGCCGTCGTCGCGCCGCCTCCTCCCCGTCCACCGCCGCCCCTGTCCGCCCCGCACCACACCATACACCGCTGCTTGTCCCGGCCGTTGCCACCAAAGGCGCCGACCGCAAACGCGCCACGCCGCAGCCCCCGTGCGTCTCGCGCTCGCTTGCATCTCCGTGCCGACGCTGCCTCTCTTCCCACTCGCACTCGACCTCGACAACACAGTCTTTGGCTCCGCCACTGCGTGTTCCGGTGGTACGCACGCTGCACCACGTATGTGTTCATTACCAGAGCGATGGCGAGGCATGACAGCATCTCTGTCTGACCAGAGAGTTCTTTATCGCTGCTAGTCGGCGCTTGGACCGCGCCAGACGACAGTAGTGGCACGCACCGGGTCGCCAGGAACAGTTGTTATATATATTGTAGCGCGAGTCGGGAGAGGTAGTAGTCGGTCGACAGTAGTAGCGGGTGGACGGTTGTACTGAGCGGGCGTCGGCGGCGTGCTCTGCTCGTCTCGCGACTCTGGTCACGGTTCGGGACGATGTATAGTATATTGTGTTATAATCAAAAGGTGGTGTGACGCTGCATTGCGCAAATCTGATAACGTATGTTCATTGTACTTATTTTGTTCAACAACAAAAGCCCCACTATTACTTTTTTTCTAAAGTAACTTTTGTCTCTTAACGAAAAACATTCACTTTTTAAAGACTACTTCCTATGGCATTTCCCTCCAAGGAGTGCAATTAATTACCAGCCAGCACTCATTCATTGCACACAGCTGTGTAAGGGGTATCTACAATTGAGGAGCGGATATAAATGCAATTTTTTGTTTTTTTTTGTTTTTTGTTTTGTGTGTGTGTGTGTTGTAACCTCCCAGCAATATTTAAAATAATGGACAATGTTATTTACGGATGCTAATGGACATTGCGCTAATTGTAACCTCGCCCACAATGAGAGGTATTGAAAATGGCAACAAAAATGTGCAATTCGCAATCTGACTCAAATATAAAGTCTTCACACAACATTTACAAAAGTCCGTTCAGTGACAAGAAACTTCAATTAAACCGAAATATCGGTCTTTGGCCCTGTGCAAAACAATCAGAATTAACGTCTTACCTCCGAATAAATGGATGTCACATTTCTGCTCTGGTTGTTGCGCAGCGCTTGGAGGAACTGCATTGCAAATAATAATATTCTCTTTCTTTGTGATTTTAGTGACATTTTTCTTCAAAGAAGTGGAACGAACTCTTTAGTTCAATAAAAGATTAAATGTTTGAAAAATGCTTTTGAAATAAAAATTATTATTGGGGAACTTGTTGGAGAATAATTACAATAAATACAATTTCTCATTATCTAATGATTATATTAATTAACAGTATACCTTATTCACCATCTTGACCAGTGTTGCCGACCGCCTACATCACACAACCGCACTCGGCTGCTACTACTGACCGACCGCTCTGCATGACGACTATTAGCGTACTGCACGCGACGACTACTGACAGAGTACAGCCCTCAACTACACAGACTGACTGACTGAGAACCGCTCGCAACACTCGCGCAGTCCAGCGCAAACTCTCTGGTCACAGATGCTACAATGTCTCGCCATCGCTACTATGTTACATACGTGTTTCAGTGTCTTTTTCATTGGGGTAACGATCTTTGGCTCTTTTTATTCTGAATACAGGGCCAAAGGTCAACGGCTGCTGCCCTTATACAATTTATCAGGTTTCATTATGTCTGTTGCAATGTTACATACGGTTCACTCTTTCATTAATATTATCGTTGGGTTTGTTTTGTAGGGACGTTAACATTCCGGCACATTTTTATTATCATCGGACTCTCTGCTATTTGTGCAGGGAGGTTATACCTGGGTCCATTTCCATTTACATTTTAATATTGATAGACTTTTTGTTTTCTTTTTTGTTTCTTGTTGTTTTTCCTTCTTTTTTTTTGTTGTTTTTTTTCTTTTGTTTTGTTTTTCCCGCTCTCACCACCACCGCCGCATCACGCCTTCCGTTTTCTTGGTTTCTTTTCTGTGCTTCAACATCACCGCGCCCCATTTCCACACCACAGCCATCAGCCTCCAAGACGGGCGGGCGCAGTGTGCCATTTCCGGCGCACAAGCACACCCGTACGGTACTCTCCTCGCCCCCACGCCACCAACAACACAGCGACCACGCGGCTTTCAGGCACGGCACGGCACGGCACGGCACGGCACCGGCGAAATGCGCCGCCCCCGCCCCTCCGCGCATCCGTCCGTCTCGCCACGTTCACTGACAGCCGCGTCTGCGGCTACACCACGACAACCACAACACAACACCGCTCCCCTCCCTGGCAACTCACATTGTTTTTCTCCTCCTCTTTTGCACAAACCACAACGCCGAGCACAGGCGCAAGCCACCCACACCGCGCCCCTCCCCGTCCCGTCTTTTGGCCGCCGCTCCTCGTTTCCTCGTTTGCCCCCTCCCATCTCCCGAAATGCCATGCCAGCAGCGTTACGCATGCCCCTCCCCTGTCCACACAACACTACCGCCTAACGAACAGCCTTTTCCGGGCCACATGCAGGGCACGCCCACCTCCAAACGCTGCCAATTCACGGACGCACACACACACTCACTTTCTCGACACCTTTCTGTACGGAGGGTGCGTCATCTCGACCGTGACAGAGTGACGGCAACTATCGACGATCCATTTCCCCCCACTGGTAAAACATGTCCACTAACACCTACATACATCATTCAAGTACACAGACAATAGCATACACACAATGGGAGGGCACACGAACATGGACGGCACGGCACTGTCATACACTCTTCCTCAGAACCATATCAACAAACGTTACGTACATCCGGGAAAGCGAAAGCGAACGCGAAAGCGAAAGCGAAAGCAAAGGCAAAGCCCAATGCAGCCGTCAAAGGTAACGTTCACCACGGCAGACACTTGCAGCCGCGCCGCCGTTAAACGCATTTCAGTGCGGCTCCAATACGCCTCCGACACGGGAACGTTCCGTTGCTCTACGAATGCGTTTCTCCCCTTTTTCCCTTCCTCTCTCTTTTGCCCCCCCTCCTTGCACTCTTGCCTCATTCCTCACGTTCTGCCCAGACATTCGACCGATCAACGTCAACCTTTCGTTACCGTTCTCAGCGCGACGGTGTACAACAGTATGACGGGTGTGCCCAAGACTTCGGTTCAGTTGCGTGACGCCGGTCTATCGCGCCGATCGACAGTTACTCAGGGGGCGACGGATCGGACCACGTCACCGACACACAAAACACTTTCAAACAAACAAATACATACCGGATGGACACAGACAAACACGTGTACAGACATTCGCCAAACAAACGACCGCCGCCGCCGCCGTCGTCGTCTAGCGTGCATCTTGAATGACGACATCGGTGTGCGTGCGTCGTACGCAATCAGTCAGACACGGCTATCAAACATCAGAGTCGAATGGTACATC
Source organism: Schistocerca americana (assembly GCF_021461395.2). Taxonomy (NCBI): domain Eukaryota; kingdom Metazoa; phylum Arthropoda; class Insecta; order Orthoptera; family Acrididae; genus Schistocerca; species Schistocerca americana. The sequence goes on from NW_025725198.1 coordinate 78,266, forward strand.
ATCGTGCGTGTCGCCGTACACGTACAGTACAATACAACAACAATGCGTCTTAATGGCACGTTCATTTCAACGTCACTCACACACCTCCACGCTGCAGTTACGTCGCACCATTGTCAAACTCGGCGTACAGCAAAGGGAATAGTGGGCGGCAAAAAAAAAAAAAACCAAACAAAAACATTTCACATTTCACCCTCGCCATGTATGATGTGCAAAAAAACAAACCCGCAAACGGCCGTCGTTACGGTGACACAAAAGTCGCCGATCGCACTGTCCCCCCTCGCAGACGGGTAACACACACACACACACACCCCAACAACACCAATGGGTCAAAAACCACGCCAACGAGGCGTGCCACCATTCCACGCCACGGCGACCAACCTCGTGGCCGTACCCCGCGCAACACGCTTTGACGCGCCCCCCCCACCCACAATCAAAATGCACACATACATCACAGCCGTCCACACAAACAACAACAACAATTCCGCCCTTCCCGCAAAAGGCAAGTTGGTGGCCCTGAAAAGGGCCGTTTTGCCGCTCTCGCAACGGAGGAGCCTTCTCCATCCTTCCTTCCATTCCAGAGCCACCTCCTTACTTGGAGCTCGTGTACTTGGTCACCGCCTTCGTGCCCTCGCTCACGGCGTGCTTGGCCAGCTCGCCAGGCAGCAACAGCCGCACAGCGGTCTGGATCTCGCGGGACGTGATGGTCGAGCGCTTGTTGTAGTGCGCCAGGCGAGAAGCCTCGGCCGCAATGCGCTCGAAAATGTCGTTCACGAAGCTGTTCATGATGCTCATCGCCTTCGACGAGATGCCCGTGTCAGGGTGCACCTGCTTCAGCACCTTGTAGATGTAGATGGCATAGCTCTCCTTCCTCTTGCGCTTCTTCTTCTTGTCGCCCTTCGAAATGTTCTTCTGCGCCTTGCCAGCCTTCTTGGCGGCCTTCCCGCTAGTCTTGGGCGGCATCTCGAACCAACGTACGGCAGCAGCAACACCAGTAGCAAGCGCTCCGCTCTAGTCAGCGTCTCCCCACACAGTGGCACCCGCCGCCAGCCGCCGCCGCACCTTTACCAGCTCGCCCTGTTGCGGCCGCCGACCAATGGGGCGCGCGCGCAACCGGCCGCCGCACCCGAGCCCATAAAGCACCCCCACCCCGGCTGCGCCGGCACTCGCCGAGCGGCAGTCGAACGTTGAGCTAGTCTCCGTGCGTCTGTTACGCAAAGCCATAGGCCCCCGCTTGCACGGGTGACAATCCAGGTGCTTCTTCGGCTTCGCTTTTATTAAAGCGTTGACGGGTGCACACGTCGAAGCGCAGCACGGTCAGGCTGCACGATGAGCAAATTGTCGTGTGCGGTTTCAATCTGCGGTGACGATTCGGGGTCCCAGCAGCTCGCTGCTGGCGGCGTCGATGTCGTCTCCTCGATGTCGCGGGCCGCTTTTCCGGGCGGTTCGGGTACTTCTGCTGCCGCAGAGCCATGCTCTGCTCCCCCGAGTGTTAGGGACTCTGCAGGTCAGGGCCTGGTCACTGGCCAGTGTCCCGCGCCTGCCAGTTTGTTAGGGCCAAGCACAGCCGCCGGAAACCTAACGGTGTCGGCAACGAAGGCGGCGTCTGGCATACCCAAGGCAGCCCTCGACTTTGCTTCCACTTCCGCCCCCAACGTGATCAATAGGGCGCCTAACGCCGTCAAACAACAAACCAGCACTACGTCCTTCATTGTCAGTATGAGCAGCGCCACTAATTCCCCCAATTCAGATGTTGACAGATTACTACTAGAAAACGCACAGAACAACCTCCTCCCTTATCTTGCGTCCCGCAGGCGTGAAAAAGGGAATCGTCTCCCAGTAAAAATTCTTCCGAAACCCTCCTCCAAAGCCCAACCCAAACCAACCCGGAAAACCACCCCCAACCTCAAATCCACCCTCCCACCTTCCCCTAAAGTTAAACTTTCCAGGACCCAGAAAAAGAACCGAGGCAGGCGTAAAAACCTCGTAAAGCGACTCAAAGCTTCCAGCCAATCTCCGGAAGCTGAGAACAAACAAAAGGAACACGATTCCGAATCAGATAACCCTCTGGTTATCGATGAGTCCAGGCAGGAGGAGCAGGAAAACGAGATCAGGGAAACCGCTACTAGCGGCGAAGGTGACGGCTTTCAACTAGCCAGAAAAACCATCCGCCAACCCACACCCCCGCCGGCCACGGAGGCGGCACCAACATCTAACCGTTTTTCCGCCATAGACGACGAACCCGCGACCATTGATGCGCCACCCCAACAACCAGTGGGCTCGCAGAAACGAGCATACCTCCCCCCAATCGTCGCTGAACTTGATAGGGACTACAAAGAGCTTTATGATCTAGTGAAGAGCTCAGTAGGTGATAGATTCAAAGCCAAACCGGCAGGGGGCGACAAAATAAAGCTCACCCTCCACTCCATGGACGAATACATGGCGGTAAAACAACTCCTGAGTGATAAGAAAATACCGCACTATACTTTCCCGACTGAACGGATCAGGAACTTAAATATAGTAATACGCGACCTACCGCGCAAACTGTCGCCCACAGCAATAAAAGAAGACCTGATCCGTCAAAATTTCGATGTTAAGACGGTCACACAAATGAAACCACCTGGTTCTAACACCAAGTGGCCCCTATACCTCGCCGTAATGCCAGACACACCGATAAACAAAAAGCCTATGAGGAGTGTCCTGCAAATACCTGTAACGACCGAGCTACTGAAAAAGAAAAATCGGTCACAACAATGTTTTAGGTGTCAGGGACTGGGACATGTGGCCTCACACTGCGACATGCCTGTACGTTGCAGGAAGTGTGCGGAGGGACATGACTCCAGGACCTGTCAAATAAAAATAGACGACCCTAGAATAAAGTGTGCGCTATGCGGCGAAGGGCACACCGCCAGCTACTTGGGATGCAGGGTTCATAAGAACTACGCCCAACGCTACCGTGGCACGAATGCACCTCCAAACAAACCACAAGCTAAACCCCCAAACCGACCTGAAATCACAAGACGAGATAGGCCGGCCTACAGAAGCAAATCCCGGGAGGTGACGGCCGCCGCGACGTTCGCAAACATCGCGGCCGACACTGAGGCGCGCAGTAGTGCCCCTCTGGCGGCCGCGGTGGGACCGGAATCTTGCGGCCGTCGCTCCCCGGAAACAACCCAGGACACTCCTCCCCCTGACCAGATCCCTAACGACGGAGAATGCCCTAGGGAAGTCCTAACCCTTGCCCCAAAGACCAGTTTGCGGCGGGTGGAGGGCGCGGGCTGTCAGACCGATGGCAGACATCCTGTCACCCAAAGTCTGAGCGAAGCTGCCCCCTCGCCTGCCACAGACGATCCTGTGCTGGGAGTCATGTCCCAAACTCTGAATCTTCTCGCACAGATGATGCGGGAAATTCAGCAGCAAAATGCGCAGATCCTCGCCGCCCTACAAGCAGCAGTTAAGCAGTCGCATCCCTCAGCGACTTCCCAAGTAACAACAACAGCCAAACATGGATAGACGCCCCCATATTCAAGGTCTGAAAATGTGCGTCTTTAACGCAGACGGCATCTTCAACCAAGTCATGGAGTTCCGAGAGCTCATGAAGGAGCTTAACATCGACGTTTGCATGATGTCCGAAACACACCTAAAACCGGGAGTAAAAGCGGCAGTCCCAAACTATAACAGTTACAGACGTGACAGGCCAACCGCAGGAGGCGGGGTGGCCATATACGTAAAGAGAGGGATCCCCCACCACCAGATATTCCCCCCAGCTACCCGCTCGTTAGAAACGGTAGCTGTGGAAATAGCCACAGTTACAGGCCCCCTCACAGTCGTTGCAGCTTACCGCCAACCGACCCCAACTTTAGATGAGGACGACATTCCCGCACTTGCACAAATCAGAGGCAAGCTCCTAATAGGAGGAGACCTCAATGCAAAACATGCAGACTGGCATTCTAGAGTCACGACCAGAGCCGGTCGTCAGCTGCAACGACTCTCGCGAGACCACCAGTTCGACGTCTGGGGCCCAGAAGAGCCGACACACTTCCCTAAAAACGGAGGCCGGCCAGACGTCCTCGACATAGCTCTCACAAGGAGAATAACAGGCTTTGTGACTGCGAGAACAATAAATAGAATGTCCTCCGATCACAACCCAGTTATAATCGAGGTCGACGTGGGAGAAAGGGTAGCTCTCCCACAACACCAGGTGTCGTATAAGCACACGAACTGGGAGCACTTTCAGGTAAATGTCGCTTCTGAAATAGCTCGCGCCCCGCCTCCAACTGCAGATACTGCAGAACAGGCGCTTAAAGACCTCACCAACACGATCCTGCAGGCTGCTGAGGAGGCCACACCCCGGCAGCGAGAAGGCCCTCCTCCTCAAATACAACTCCCGGAGCACCTGCTTGCGCAAATTAGGCACAAAAACAGGGTCGCAAAAGAATGGAAAATAACAAGAAATCCGGCAACTAGGAGGCTGCTCAACCGTCTACAGAGAGAGTTGAAAGTAGCACTCAATGAGCACCGCAACCAGCAATGGTCTGCCCGCCTATCAGCCCTCAAAGTAGACGACAACAGCCTATGGCAAGCTACCAAGCAATTCACACGTACACGCGCGCGTATGCCACCTCTGCACGGCGAGCGTGGAAGCCTTGTCTTCAGCCCTGTCGACAAGGCCAACGCGCTCGCCGACTCGTTCGAACAACAGTTTCAACCAGCAGAGGCGCAGGACGAGGACCACGAAATCATAGTCCGTCAGCAGCTCGCAGTATTCCTTGCAGCTGAAGACGACGAGAATGAACACACTCCACTTTTCGCCCCAGAAGACGTGGCAAAAGTCATTAGGTCCCTGCCCAACAAAAAGGCCCCAGGCCACGACCGGCTCACAAACCAGTTAGTTAAGAACCTCCCGCCACTGGCAATCACACACATCGCGAACGTCTTCAACGAGATTACTCGATCCCGCGAGTTTCCAGCGTGCTGGAAACACGCGGAGGTGGTCGCGATAGCTAAACCCGGTAAGGACCCATTATTCCCACAGCACTACAGACCGATTAGTCTTCTGCCCACTCTCAGTAAAATCTACGAGCGCCTCCTAATCACACCTATTGAGCAACACATCTCCAGAGAGCAAGTTCTGCCTGATTTCCAGTTTGGATTCAGGCAGAAACACTCCGCCCCCCAACAGATCATGAGAGTTGTTGAAGCAGCCACCGAGGCCTTCAACCGCAGAAGCTACTGTGGGATAGTGCTACTTGATGTAGCCAAGGCCTTCGATTCCGTATGGCACAATGGGTTATTGTACAAACTATACACACAAGGCTTCCCCGGGACGATAGTAAAGCTACTGAAAAGCTATCTCTCGAATAGGACATTTTCCGTCAGGGTTGACAACTCCCTGTCAACAAAAAGACGCATACGTGCAGGGGTGCCCCAGGGATCGGTGCTAGGGCCTGTCCTGTACAGCCTGTACACGGCAGACACACCCACCTCACCCCTGGTGCACACTGCACAATATGCAGATGATACAGCATTTTTCACCCGCAACCCAAACAGGGATCTGGTCACAAGACGCCTCCAAAGAGTTCTCAACGCCACAGAGGAATGGTCCAAAAGGTGGCGAATCACAATTAACAGCGGGAAAACCCAGGCAATTGTGATTACGCGCCGATTAGGACCGCGAGGACCACGCAGGCGACCACCCTTAAATCTAAGATTAAACGGCCAAGAACTGCCTTGGCGAAACACCGCAAAGTATCTAGGGGTGACCCTAGATAAGAGGCTGACATGGCAGGCGCACATCGACGACCTGCGCCGCCGAGCCAGCGCTCGCTTGAGCGTACTATACCCGGTCCTTAATACTGGTAGTGGGCTCACAGCAGACCTAGGAGTACGCATCTACTGCACCCTCATACGCCCCATAATGGAATACGCGTGCCCAGTATGGGGCTATGCGGCCAAGACGCACGTACTCAAACTCCAAAGGGTACAAAATAGGGCCCTCAAACGAGCCTTACACCTCCCCTCCCGATTCCCCACAGACGACCTTCACGCGTCTGCGGACGCAGTACGACTTCAACAACGTTTTGTTGACCTAGCTAAAGCATTCTACGAAACAGCTAGCAGGTCAACAAACCCCCTCATTAACTCACTGGGTCAATACGACCCCACCATCAAGCGCCATAAAACACCCAGGTCAATATTCTTTGACTGAACACACAATCGCCCTCCATCACATCACCCTCTCTCACCCCCATCAATTCACCATCATCATCATCACCCACAAATCGCCACAGATCAGGCAGCACAAGTTAAAATAACAAACATGCACATAACCATACAAGACATACCACAAAAGTAAAGACACAACAATACAACCACACATTTCCCAATTGAAGTAAATGTCCGAGGACAAAAACTTCACCTCTAGTCACCCTCAAAGTCAGGGTACAAAATGTGCGAGCGGCGGGGCTGCGCCGGCACGCACTCCGCTGCTCGACTCGCTGCCGCTCGCACCGGTCGTTTTCGTTTCCGTTTCGTGTGCACCGTCGCTAGCCCATCGCCATGTCCGGACGCGGAAAGGGAGGCAAAGTCAAGGGCAAGTCAAAGTCCCGCTCAAGCAGGGCTGGGCTCCAGTTCCCGGTCGGCAGAATCCACCGCCTCCTGCGCAAGGGAAACTACGCAGAGCGCGTCGGCGCCGGGGCGCCCGTCTACCTCGCCGCCGTCATGGAGTACCTCGCGGCTGAGGTGCTCGAGCTGGCCGGAAACGCGGCCCGCGACAACAAGAAGACGCGCATCATCCCGCGCCACCTGCAGCTTGCCATCCGCAACGACGAGGAGCTCAACAAGCTCCTGTCGGGCGTCACCATCGCACAGGGTGGTGTCCTGCCCAACATCCAGGCCGTCCTGCTGCCAAAGAAGACCGAGAAGAAGGCCTAAAGGAGGCCAGGCAATCGCAGCGCCGCGTGCTCCCCTGCACGCAACGCGCTTTGCCGGCTCGGCCCACAACAATCGGCCCTTTTCAGGGCCACCACACAAACCTACGTCCAAAGCAAAATTTCAGTCGTCCTCGCCGCACCTTGTTTTGTTTTAACTTTGCACCGTCACAGCACAGCCGCCGCCGGCGCACGTCCGCCATCTTGTCGTCCACACAGCCCGTGTGGCCCAAAACACACACACACACACACACATTTTGCACGGTCGCAGTCGCCTTCCAAACCGACAACGGCAGCAATAATGACCATTGTTAAAGGGAGGCGTGTCGACACACCGCCCTCCACTCCCGCGCGCAACGGCCGTCGACACGAACGAAACAGCTGATCCGGCCGCCTATGCCCACACGCCTTGCCTCGGAAACCCCAACGCCGCCGCAAACAAACACACAGAGCCAAACCACGCAAGCAAATAATCACCGCCTCTCGCACAACAACACACAGCCCGCCATCTCCGTCGCGATCGATACAAAGACACACAATAACAAACACACAAACGAAGCAGCTCCACACACAGCCAGCCACATGACACGTTTCCTTTCCTTCTCCCCTCCCAGTCACATCACGTCGCTCAAACGGAAAGAAAGAAAGAAAGAAACAAACAACACAGCGCACACACGCAGCAACAACACAGACTCTTTCGCACTTTTCAACTTCCGAACAGTGTGGTGGCCCTGAAAAGGGCCGTTTTCTAGTCTCTCCCACCCACAAGCACGGCCGCGGGAAGGCCAGCGCCCGCTGCGACGCAGCCTAACCGCCGAAACCGTACAGGGTGCGCCCCTGCCTCTTCAGGGCGTACACCACGTCCATGGCCGTCACAGTCTTGCGCTTGGCGTGCTCAGTGTACGTCACCGCGTCGCGGATCACGTTCTCCAGGAACACCTTCAGCACCCCGCGGGTCTCCTCGTAGATCAGACCAGAGATGCGCTTCACGCCGCCCCTGCGAGCCAGGCGGCGGATGGCGGGCTTCGTGATGCCCTGGATGTTGTCGCGCAACACCTTGCGGTGCCGCTTGGCGCCACCCTTGCCGAGCCCCTTTCCTCCCTTGCCGCGGCCTGTCATCCTTCCTTCCTCGGGCAAAGCAAAACGTGCACAAACAGCAGCTGCAGCGGCTGGCGAGTCGGCTACGGTCTGCGCCCAGCGCGCCCGCCGCCCCCCTATATAGACTCTGGCCCGCCCTCCCCCCACCACGCGCAACCGAGGGCATATAAGCGCAGCACGGAGGCGCGCGGGCCCGTTGTCAAGGCAGCACCGGACGCCGCGCCGCACCTAACCTCCACGCACGCCGCTCCGCTACCGCTACCGCCATGGCCCGCACAAAGCAAACGGCCCGCAAGTCCACCGGCGGAAAGGCGCCGCGCAAACAGCTCGCCACCAAGGCGGCGAGGAAGAGCGCGCCCGCCACCGGAGGCGTCAAGAAGCCCCACCGCTACAGGCCGGGCACCGTCGCCCTGCGAGAAATCAGGCGCTACCAGAAGAGCACAGAGCTGCTCATCCGCAAGCTGCCATTCCAGCGCCTAGTGCGCGAGATCGCCCAGGACTTCAAGACCGACCTGCGCTTCCAGAGCTCCGCAGTCATGGCCCTGCAGGAGGCCAGCGAGGCCTACCTCGTCGGCCTCTTCGAAGACACCAACCTGTGCGCAATCCACGCCAAGCGCGTCACCATCATGCCCAAGGACATCCAGCTCGCGCGCCGCATCCGCGGCGAGCGCGCCTAAACCGCGCCGCGGCACCGCACCGCACCGCACCGCACCGCACAAACAAAAACGGCCCTTTTCAGGGCCACTAACATCTCTCCGTCGCGAGCAAACTTTGTCGGTCGCCTGCCTCTCGCCCCGCAACCCAAAAACAAAAAAAAACCACCACTTCCCGTCCGTCCGCCACACCCGCTCACTCTGCCTGCCTGCTAGCAGCGCGCAACAATCACACATCATCCCTCCCCGGCGCTCAAAGCGCACAATACCCAACGGCCGACGTCACACCGCACGGGTGGCTGGCCGGCCGCCGCTTTCGTTTCGAAAACAAAAAAAACCCGCACTCCACTCCGACGGCCAACGGCCAGGCAGGCGCGCGCGCTCGCTCGCTCTACGCGCCACCGAAATCCCCGCCGACTCCTTCCACATCTCAACGTGCCCCCCGTTGCAAAACATAACACACACACACACAAAGGAACAAAACAAAACAAAGACCAGACACGACTCGACAAGACAGACATCCGAGACGAACGAACGCAGGCAAGCCAACCAACGTATTCAAACAAAACAACGTGACAGAAAAACCAACCGTCGGCCGCCGCCACAAACACGGCGACAATCAACCACGACAACAACAACAACAACAACACCGCTTACCGCTACCGCCGCCCACACCCGCCACCGACCCCCGCAATCCAACCACCACGGCACGCAAACAGCATCCCCACGGGCATACAGACAGACACCCACACCAAACGCAACACGACAATCAAAACCTTCCCCGACGTGCTTTGATGGCCCTGAGAAGGGCCGTTTTGGGCCGCGCGTCTCTTGCGCGCCACTAGACGACGACGGGGGGTGGGGACGACGGAGTCAAGCGCCAAACCCTTCCTTTCCCATCTCTTTCTCCTCTACTCTACTTCTTCTTCTTGGGCGAAGCCTTCGCCTTAGACGGCGTCGTCGCCTTCTTCGGGCGCGGCGCCTTCGGCTTCTTCGTCGGAACCTTGGCGGCCTTCTTCGCCTTCGACGGCGACTTGGCCTTGGCCGGCTTGGCCGCAGCCGCCTTCTTCGCACCCGCGGGAGCGGCCGACGCCGCAGACGCCTTCTTGGCGGCGCCCGCCTTCCGACCGGTCGCCGCCTTCACGCCACCAGCCTTCTTTGCGCCGGCCGCACGGGCGCCCTTCTTCTCCTTGCTGGCCGGAGCGGCGCGCTTCTTCTTGGCACCGCCAGCACGAGCCTTGCCGCCCTCGGCCGCCCCCCCGCCGCCGGCGCCGGCAAGCTTGAACGAGCCGGACGCGCCCTTCCCCTTCGTCTGCACCAGCTCGCCCGCCACGACGGCCGACTTGAGGTACTTCTTGATAAACGGCGCCAGCTTCTCCGCGTCCAGCTTGTAGTGCGCGGCTATGTACTTCTTGATCGCCTGCAGCGACGACCCGCCGCGCTCCTTCAGACTCTTGATGGCGGCCGTCACCATCTCAGAGGTGCGCGGGTGCGCAGGCTTGGCGCGCGGCTTCTTCGCAGACGACGCAGACTTGGCCTTCTTCGTAGTGCCGGTGGCGGCGGGTGCCGCAGCAGTCTCGTTCGTAGCCGCCTGATCTGCCATTTCGACGACGCGCGTAACACACAGCGAGAGCGAGCGGGACGGCAGGCAGGCACGCAAGCACAGCACAGCAGCAGAGCAGAGAATCACAAGGCCCAGCCAGTGTCGCGGGCGGGCGCGGACGGCCGAGAGAGCGGCCGCCACTCTGCGCGCCGCCGCGCCGCGCCTCCCGCGCTTGCTACCACCCAACGTCCGACAGCCTGTGCGGAGCAGCCCCAAACCTGCGCCACAACCGCCCGCGCCTTTCAAACCACCGAGGATGGGGCTACACACAGCCACACCACAGTCGCCAACCAGTCGCCACGGCAGCGCCGCAAACCACGGCCAAACTGCAGCTACCGCGCGCTACAGCCTGGGTCGGCCCGCCGAGAATCGCCGCCCCCGCCCAAATGCCGCCCCCACAGCCCCAGCCGACGACCCGCCACAATGGCCAAACCTTCGGCAAAACTCCCACACCGTCGCCGCGGCAGCCCGGCCAGCGCGGCCGGCGCCACAGCCACACAAGCCGAGGCGTGCGGCGATGACGGCCGTGCAAACGCGCCTCCGCCGCCCCATCGCCTTCCGTCGCCCTCCCGCCGTTTCCCGATCGGCCCGCAGCCGTCGGGCCACATCGCGCGCCGTCCTCCTCCTCTCGCCCGCCAACATTCACAGCCGTTTCTCAACAATTGCCCGCCGCAAACGGACGCCGCCTGCGCAACAGGCGCCGCCGCCCCTCGCCGCTTCCGACCCAACCCCTCGACCGAGGCAAACCGCAATCCGAATCTACAGACCAACCCAATCTGCCGTCAAGCACACACGACAGCCGACCTTACACGTTACGCGTTACACATTACGTTTACACGTCTACGTTAGGTTAGGTTAGGTTAGGTGGACGTGGGTTAGGTTAAGGGGACTTGGGTTAGGTTAAGCGTCAAACTTAGGTTAAGCATTCAAACACGTCAGGCGTCAGAGGTTAGGTTAGGTTAGGTTAGGTTAGGTTAGGTTAGGTTAGGTTAGGTTAGGTTAGGTTAGGTTAGGTTACACGTTAGGTTAAGGGGTCAGTGCTAGGTTAAGAAGCGTCAAACGTAGGTTAAAAAAGCGTTCAAAAACGTGAGGCGTGAGCCGGACAGCTTACCTTACGTAGACGTTAGGGGCTCACAGGCTGAGCTCACCTCGCCACACCACAGGTTAGGTTCGGTTCGGTTCGCTCGGCTCAGCGTAAAGCGCCGAGGTCAGGGTTACGTTCGTTCACCTTCGGGCGCCACACTTTCGGTTGAAAGGTCGCGACGGGACGACGTCGGCAGGCACGCCGCAAACGAACAAAAACGTACAGACGACGTCGGAAACCGCCGACAGACGGGGGAGCAGCACGACCACGACCAGACACCGAGCGCGAACGAGACACACGCGAACCACCCCCACCGGCCAAAGGGCACCACACAACAACCCAGAGCACCACGTGTCGACACCAGAGCAACCCGCCGCTCACGCGACATGGCTGGCACCGAAGGGCAACCGCCCGCAACTGCGCTTTCCGCGCCGGCCCGGATGCACGTCGTGCTACAACAACACCACTACCGTACACAGCCGCTGTTCACAACATCACTATCAATGGCGCGCCCGCGGCTCGCCGCCGTCGCAGTCGCAGCCCCAACGCCAGCACTTTTGCACCACCATTCACACGCACCGCAACACAGCTCGCCGACACAGCCGAACAAAACAAACACCACACAACAACAGCAACAACGCCGCCGCCTCTACTTGTGCCGGCGACCCACCCCGCCGATGGCGCACCTTTCGCCAGCCGGCAATCGACACACATGCACCCACCCACCGGGGCCCAGTGCAAAAAAAAAAACACACAAAAACAAAAAAACCAAACAACACAAACGACACGGGAAGCGCACACCGCCACTTCGCGCGCACGCCACCAACCAGTCGTCGTCTCAAAATAACAAACACAAACAAAATAAACTAACAACTAGGGCAACACAAAACAAAAACGCCTCGCACGAACCGCCCACAAAAAGGACAAGCACACGCACAGCCTCTGCTGACGACCACGACGCAGCGGCACGCTGCTCCTGTCCCGCGCCCCGCGCCCCACTCGATTCACAACTCACGCGACACCGTCAACGACGGGCTCGCTTCCCGCAACCTACCACCTTTCCGCCACGACGCACAGCCCCAGCCCCACCCGACGACGCCCGTGGCAACGACTGCACTTTCACCACCGCCTCCCCCTTCCCCCCCCAAAACACACACACACACACACACACAGCCAGCCAAAAACGCACTCGCGACCCACACATGCACGTGCATCGGCACACGCCAACCAGTCAACGTCGACAACCACACGCAAGGCTCGAAACGAAACCGGCGTCCTTCCACGTTGCCATCAAGCTACGCGACACAAGACACAAGGAACCAACACAACAGCCGGCCCCACTAATTCCCACTCTCACGCCGCAAAAAGCACACCGAAACCGCCAAACGCACGCACATTCCCCTTCGCACTGACACCACCGACCGGCTCGCTACCACACACCTCTCGGCAGCCGTTTCACGCCAATTCGCCACACCGCCCACACAGTCGACAAGCGCCCGCCCTGTACGGCACACGCAACGACGCAGCGCAGCAAAGGGCGCCCGCAACACATACCTCTCCGCCGCCCGACGCGCCAACCGCCACACCACACCGCCAGCCACTCGCAAATTGTGCACTGCCACCAGCCACACGTCCAACACGCCGCGCCGCCTCCGGCCACCCGCCAGGGGGCGCTCACGTCCGCGACAACAGCGCGGCCCGCCGGGCCGGGCCGGGCCGAACCGAACCGAGCCGCCGCTGCTCTGCACTCGGCACGGCCACACCCTGCTGCAGACCGGGCTCGTCCCTCTGTACGCGTCTGCCTGCGCATCAACACAACACGACCTTTTTCTTTTTTTCCTCTCTACCGCCATCCCTTCTTCTCGCGTTTTACTCGTTGTTGCAGCAGCGGCGCACACCTACACATCCACAGCCCCAGCCGAGCCGGCCTCACCTCAGGGCCCGCCGCCAGCGTCTCCTCCTCGGGCACAGGTGCGGTGCTGTGGCCGCCCATCCAACCGCATTGCTGGCCGTCCAGCCACCAGGCGTTCCCACTGCCGCGAGCCACGCCGCGCACCGACCCTGCTGCAGAAAACGAAGCATAGCCAGAGACCGACCGATACACAAAGCAAGCCGTCGCCTCGCCTCTTGTCCTTCCTGCCTTCCTTCCGCCCCCGCCCTTCTCACACCACCGCCTCTCCACTTTCGCCCCCCCCCTCCTTTTTTTTTTTTTTTGTTTTCTTCTTTCTTTCTTTCTTTCTTTCTTTCTTTGGCCCTCTCTCCTTCCCGCCATGGCGGTTACGGCACCGCCTGCAGCGGCAGATTTTTTGCGCCCACACGCCTACTCCTACCACCATTAACCTTGCCCTGCCCTGCCCATCAACGTCGCAGTCGAACCGACGCTTGCCAACACACTGCCCACGTTCCTTTCTCTTTTCGGCCTACGCCCATTACGCGCCGCCGCCACAGCACCTTCCCTTCCCACAACACACCGACGTCATCACACGCACCCAAAACAGGGGCCACGACCGTGTTCCTCGCCCACTCCCATCCCGCACGGTACGCACATTCCCAACTACTACCGCGCACCCTCCCTTTCCAATCTGTGTGTCTCTGTGTCTGTGTCCTGTCCGCGCGTGACGCCTCTCAACATCCGCCGTCCCCCGTCCCGTTTTCGCCCCCATGCCGTCGTCGCGCCGCCTCCTCCCCGTCCACCGCCGCCCCTGTCCGCCCCGCACCACACCATACACCGCTGCTTGTCCCGGCCGTTGCCACCAAAGGCGCCGACCGCAAACGCGCCACGCCGCAGCCCCCGTGCGTCTCGCGCTCGCTTGCATCTCCGTGCCGACGCTGCCTCTCTTCCCACTCGCACTCGACCTCGACAACACAGTCTTTGGCTCCGCCACTGCGTGTTCCGGTGGTACGCACGCTGCACCACGTATGTATTCATTACCAGAGCGATGGCGAGGCATGACAGCATCTCTGTCTGACCAGAGAGTTCTTTATCGCTGCTAGTCGGCGCTTGGACCGCGCCAGACGACAGTAGTGGCACGCACCGGGTCGCCAGGAACAGTTGTTATATATATTGTAGCGCGAGTCGGGAGAGGTAGTAGTCGGTCGACAGTAGTAGCGGGTGGACGGTTGTACTGAGCGGGCGTCGGCGGCGTGCTCTGCTCGTCTCGCGACTCTGGTCACGGTTCGGGACGATGTATAGTATATTGTGTTATAATCAAAAGGTGGTGTGACGCTGCATTGCGCAAATCTGATAACGTATGTTCATTGTACTTATTTTGTTCAACAACAAAAGCCCCACTATTACTTTTTTTCTAAAGTAACTTTTGTCTCTTAACGAAAAACATTCACTTTTTAAAGACTACTTCCTATGGCATTTCCCTCCAAGGAGTGCAATTAATTACCAGCCAGCACTCATTCATTGCACACAGCTGTGTAAGGGGTATCTACAATTGAGGAGCGGATATAAATGCAATTTTTTGTTTTTTTTTGTTTTTTGTTTTGTGTGTGTGTGTGTTGTAACCTCCCAGCAATATTTAAAATAATGGACAATGTTATTTACGGATGCTAATGGACATTGCGCTAATTGTAACCTCGCCCACAATGAGAGGTATTGAAAATGGCAACAAAAATGTGCAATTCGCAATCTGACTCAAATATAAAGTCTTCACACAACATTTACAAAAGTCCGTTCAGTGACAAGAAACTTCAATTAAACCGAAATATCGGTCTTTGGCCCTGTGCAAAACAATCAGAATTAACGTCTTACCTCCGAATAAATGGATGTCACATTTCTGCTCTGGTTGTTGCGCAGCGCTTGGAGGAACTGCATTGCAAATAATAATATTCTCTTTCTTTGTGATTTTAGTGACATTTTTCTTCAAAGAAGTGGAACGAACTCTTTAGTTCAATAAAAGATTAAATGTTTGAAAAATGCTTTTGAAATAAAAATTATTATTGGGGAACTTGTTGGAGAATAATTACAATAAATACAATTTCTCATTATCTAATGATTATATTAATTAACAGTATACCTTATTCACCATCTTGACCAGTGTTGCCGACCGCCTACATCACACAACCGCACTCGGCTGCTACTACTGACCGACCGCTCTGCATGACGACTATTAGCGTACTGCACGCGACGACTACTGACAGAGTACAGCCCTCAACTACACAGACTGACTGACTGAGAACCGCTCGCAACACTCGCGCAGTCCAGCGCAAACTCTCTGGTCACAGATGCTACAATGTCTCGCCATCGCTACTATGTTACATACGTGTTTCAGTGTCTTTTTCATTGGGGTAACGATCTTTGGCTCTTTTTATTCTGAATACAGGGCCAAAGGTCAACGGCTGCTGCCCTTATACAATTTATCAGGTTTCATTATGTCTGTTGCAATGTTACATACGGTTCACTCTTTCATTAATATTATCGTTGGGTTTGTTTTGTAGGGACGTTAACATTCCGGCACATTTTTATTATCATCGGACTCTCTGCTATTTGTGCAGGGAGGTTATACCTGGGTCCATTTCCATTTACATTTTAATATTGATAGACTTTTTGTTTTCTTTTTTGTTTCTTGTTGTTTTTCCTTCTTTTTTTTTGTTGTTTTTTTTCTTTTGTTTTGTTTTTCCCGCTCTCACCACCACCGCCGCATCACGCCTTCCGTTTTCTTGGTTTCTTTTCTGTGCTTCAACATCACCGCGCCCCATTTCCACACCACAGCCATCAGCCTCCAAGACGGGCGGGCGCAGTGTGCCATTTCCGGCGCACAAGCACACCCGTACGGTACTCTCCTCGCCCCCACGCCACCAACAACACAGCGACCACGCGGCTTTCAGGCACGGCACGGCACGGCACGGCACGGCACCGGCGAAATGCGCCGCCCCCGCCCCTCCGCGCATCCGTCCGTCTCGCCACGTTCACTGACAGCCGCGTCTGCGGCTACACCACGACAACCACAACACAACACCGCTCCCCTCCCTGGCAACTCACATTGTTTTTCTCCTCCTCTTTTGCACAAACCACAACGCCGAGCACAGGCGCAAGCCACCCACACCGCGCCCCTCCCCGTCTTTTGGCCGCCGCTCCTCGTTTCCTCGTTTGCCCCCTCCCATCTCCCGAAATGCCATGCCAGCAGCGTTACGCATGCCCCTCCCCTGTCCACACAACACTACCGCCTAACGAACAGCCTTTTCCGGGCCACATGCAGGGCACGCCCACCTCCAAACGCTGCCAATTCACGCCAATTCTGCGCCGGCAGCCGGGGTGGGGGTGCTTTATGGGCTCGGGTGCGGCGGCCGGTTGCGCGCGCGCCCCATTGGTCGGCGGCCGCAACAGGGCGAGCTGGTAAAGGTGCGGCGGCGGCTGGCGGCGGGTGCCGCCACTGCATGGCGAGCGGGGTATGGCCTACAGCCATGCTGAAAAGGCCAACGCCCTCGCCGACACTTTCGAGAAGCAGTTCCAAGCGGCTGAACCCCAGGATGATGATCATGAAAGAGTGGTCCGTCGTCAACTGGCTGTCTTCCTCAATGCTGAGGAGGACCCAGAAGACGAACCCACAGTTTTTGCCCCCGAAGACGTGGCAAAAGTAATTAGGTACCTCCCCTCCAAAAAGGCGCCAGGACATGACAATGTCACCAACCAGTTGGTCAAAAACCTCCCACCCACGGCGATCGAACACCTCGCGAACGTCTTCAACGAGATTACTCGTACCCGCGAGTTCCCAGCTTGCTGGAAACACGCGGAAGTGGTCGCAATACACAAACCAGGGAAAGACCCTCTGTTCCCGCAGCACTACAGGCCGATTAGCCTCTTGCCAACTCTCAGCAAGATCTACGAGCGCCTCCTGCTAAGACCTATACAAGAACACATCACCAGAGAGCAAATTCTGCCGGATTTCCAATTCGGATTCCGGCAGAACCACTCTGCCCCACAACAGATCATGAGAGTGGTTGAAGCAGCCACTGAGGGCTTCAACCACAGAGGCTACTGCGGGATAGTGCTACTTGACGTAGCCAAGGCCTTTGACTCAGTATGGCATAGAGGGCTACTCTACAAGTTGTACACCCAAGGGTTCCCCGGGAGTATAGTTAAACAGATTAAAAGCTATCTCTCGAACAGAACTTTCTCTGTCAAAGTAGAAACGTCCACCTCCACCAGAAGGCGTATTCGTGCTGGGGTGCCACAGGGATCGGTCCTGGGGCCCGTTTTGTACAGTCTGTACACTGCGGACACACCAACGGCCCCCCTGGTGCACACTGCACAGTACGCTGACGACACAGCCTTCTACACAAGAAACGCGAACAAGGATCTGGTCATCCGTAGGCTACAAAGGGTTTTAGATGACACAGAAACTTGGGCCCGTCGCTGGCGAATCACCATCAATTCTGAAAAGACGCAGGCGATGCTGATCACCCGTAGGCTCGGAAGGCGCGAACCTCCTCAACGGCCCCCCCTCCACCTTCACCTAAACGGAACCCAACTCCCCTGGCGCAGAACCGCCAAGTACCTTGGCGTAACCTTGGACTCTCGTCTTACGTGGAAACCCCACATAGACGAGGTCCATAGGAAGGTCTGCGCCAGAATGTCCATCCTGTACCCAATCCTCAACTCATCCAGCTCCCTTTCCTGCTCAGTAGGAGTGAACGTGTACCAGGCCCTGATCCGGCCAGTCATGGAATACGCGTGTCCTGTCTGGGGATACGCGGCGAAGCAGCACCTGGACAAACTCCAGAGGCTGCAGAACCGCGCCCTCAGGAGGGCACTGCGTTTACCCCTTGGATTCCCTATCGACGATTTGCATGCCGCTGCGGAAATCCCACTACTGAGAGAGCGTTTTCAAGACTTGGCAAGGGCCTTCTATGAAGGTACTTCCAGGTCGGGAAGCGCTCTCATCCACTCCCTAGGTCGGTATGACATGTCCCGCGATAAACACAATCGCCCCATGACGATCTTCGACGACTAAGTCGAAGAGAAAAATCCCAATACCCATTCCCAAATCCTACTCCTACCCAAAATGCTACAACTATCTCGCCAAACCTCAGGCAAGCACCAGACTCACACAGAACAAACATCACATCTCACAGACATCAAAAAAGTACAGAAATAATCACACACACAAGTACACAGGGGAGTAAAAGCCGAAAGGCTACAAACTCCCCCTCACACTTCCCCAAAGAGGGGAAAGTATTAGATGTAAGCAGCAGCAGCAGCAGCAGCAGCAGCAGCAGCGGCTGCGCCGGCATTCGCCGAGCGGCAGTCGGGCGTTGAGCAAGTCTCCGTCAGTCTGTTACGCGAAGCCATAGGCCCCCGCTTGTACGGGTGACAAACCAGGGGTGTCTTTCGGATGCGCCTTTATTAAGGCGTAAACGAGCACTCACAGCAGATTGCCGATGTCGAGCGATTCTTCGTTTGCGATGCCAAGTTGCAGCGGCGCCTTGGGGCCCCAGCAGCCTGCTGCTGGTGGCAACGACGCCGTCTCTTCGTTTCCGCCGGTCGCTTTTCCGGTTGGCTCGAGCGCTTCAGCTGCCGCAGAGAATAGCTCTGCTCCCCCGAGCGTTAGGGCATTCACAGGTCAGGGCCTGGCCTCTGGCCAGTGTCCCGCGCCTGTTAGTGAGATAGGACCAAGTTCTGCCGCCGGAAACCTAACGGTGACGGCAACAAAGGCGGCGACTGGTAGTCCCATGGCAGCCATCGACTTTGCTTCCCTTACTTGCGTGCGACATGCAAACGGGGAATATACAACAAAAAGAAGTTCTTCTCTTCCACCCACCAGCGGTAGGATGTCTATGGCCACCCTGATGATCAGCACAGGGCAGGCACAAGCGCTGGCGCAGCACCTCACCCCTGCGCAAAGGAAACATCTACCAGTCAGTATCCTCCCTAAACCAAACCCCATAGCCCTACCCAAAAAGACCGCTCCCGCTCCTAAACCCTCTCCTCCCGAACAAACCACGTCCCAACACCCATCTGCCCCACCCAAGCGCATCAAAGACGTGGTTAAAAGTGCCAGAAAGCACAAAACCACCGTCAGGCGCAAGCAAACCAAGAAAGCGTCATCCATCCCACCGCCCACCACCAAGGCACGTACACCCTCCCCCTCCGGGAGCGGTGACGAGTCAGACTGCCCCCTCGTCATCGACGAATACCGCGAGACCACCTCCGCAGGCACCGATGGCGATGGCTTCCAGAAAGCGCGAAAAACCGCCCGCTTACCCGTCACTCAGCAGGCGAGAGGCATTGCTTCCACAAGCAATAAGTTCCTGCCGCTGTCTGACGAGGACGAAGCGGTGCCCGCGAGCGGACCCGCGAGTGGTGATGCGCCACAACCCACACACACACAAAGACACAGACTCCCCCCCATAATCGCCGAATTCAGCAACAACTACGAGGAGCTTCACTCCCTCGTCAGTAACTGCTTAGGCGAGAAGCAGTTTACTGCTAAGTCCGCCGGAGGGGACAAAATCAAACTTATGTTCAGAGAGCTGGACGATTACACTGCTGTGAAGGCCCTGCTCTCTGAACATAAAGTCCCCCACTACACCTTCCCCACAGCCAAGCAGAGACTGATGAAGCTGGTAATAAGGGACTTACCCCGCAAAGTCGGCACTGACGCTATTAAGAAGGACCTGCAGAGGCAGGGCTTCGAAGTAAATAGCGTCACCCACATGAGGGAAGTATACAGTGGTAACAAATGGCCACTGTATCAAGCCAATTTACCTGACACCCCTCAAAACAGGCAGAAACACATCACACACGTCCTGTCAGTGCCTGTCACAGTCGAACCACTACGCAGGAAAAGTGGCAACGTGCAGTGCTATAACTGCCAAGGATTAGGGCACGTTGCCAAGCACTGCGACATGCCAACTAGGTGCATGAAATGCGCAGAAGGGCACCCCACATCCGAGTGCTCCTTAGAGAGAGGCGATCCCAAAAGCAAGTGCGCCCTATGCGGCGAATCTGGACACGGCGCCTTCTACCAAGGCTGCCGTGTACAAAAAGAGTACCGCCTACGCGCACAAGGCACCAAGCCCCCCGCCACACAGAAAACCAACCGTGGCGGCGGTCCTACGAACTCGAGAGCGCCGGCCAATCCACCTACGTACTCGAGAGAGCCGGCCAATCCACATACGCGACCAACAACTACCCGTTCGAGACCGCGAGGTAGCGCAAGCTACGCGACCGTGGCAGGCACTGACAGGAGTCAACAAACGACCCCAACAATACACCTAGCCCAGCAGCCGATCCCCGCTAACGGAGAAACGTCCAGGGAAGCCTCCTCCCCTCAAACTCTTAAGTCCAGTCTGCAGCCAGTAGCGGCAGCTGAGTGCTCGTCACAAGGCCCTCAGCCCAGCACTCCTGAAGAGAGTGCAAATGCCCTACGGCCGTCAGGAGTTGTGGAGCAAACGTTAGGCCTCCTAACGCAACTGCTCCACGAAATCAGGCAACAGAACGCCCAAATCCTAACCGCCATCAATTTGGTGCTCCAAGGGTCGCATAACAATGCGACTACAGCAGAGAAATCCTCCCCTAAGTGATGGATAGACGACCCCACATCCAAGGACTCAGAATGTGCGTCTTCAACGCAAACGGTATCGTCGGACAAAACAACGAGTTCCGCGAGTTCCTACGCGATGAAAACATAGACGTATGTATGGTGGCCGAGACACACCTAAAACCGGGTGTAAGGGTGTCGGTACCCAACTACAACTGCTATAGGACCGACCGGCCCACCGCAGGAGGCGGGGTAGCAACATACGTCAAACGCGGAATCCCCCATCATCAGGTTCACCCACCAGCAACTAGGCAAATAGAAACAGCGGCAATAGAGATTGCCACCGTCACAGGGCCCCTCACTGTCGTTGCAGCATATCGCCCTCCCTCCTACACTCTGGAAGAGGACGACATAGCAGCCCTAGGACAAATCAGAGGAAAACTCTTCATTGGCGGCGACCTGAACGCCAAGCACGCAGACTGGCACTCGCGAAACTCAAACAGAGCTGGTCGTCAACTGCAACGACTCGCGCGCACCCACCACTTTCACATATGGGGTCCAGAGGAGCCCACCCACTTCCCCAGAAACGGGGGAAGGGCGGACGTCCTCGACATAGCGCTCACCAAAAGAATAGCGGGATTTGTGACCGCGCAATCGGTTAACCGAATGTCTTCCGATCACAATCCCGTGATTCTCGAGGTCGACATAGGAGACTGGGTACCTCTCCAGCAACAACACGTCTCATACAAGCGCACTAACTGGGAGCAATTCAAAGTTGACGTAACTTCAGCAATTGCCCAGGCCCCGCCTCCAACTGCAGATTCTGCAGAACAGGCGCTTAAAGATCTCACCAGCACGATCCTGCAAGCAGCAAAGGAGGCCACACCACGGCCACCGGACGGCCCTCCCCCAGTTAAGCAACTCCCGCCGCACCTGCTTGCCCAAATTAGAAACAAAAATAGGATCGCCAAAGAGTGGAAGCTCACAAAGAACCCCGTAACTAGGAGGCTACTGAACCGCCTACAAAGAGAGCTCAAGGTCGCACTCACTGAGCACCGCAACCAGCAATGGTCGGCGCGACTTTCGGCCCTCCGCGTGGACGACAATAGCCTCTGGCAGGCGACCAAACAGATCACCAAAAGACGCGCCAGACTGCCACCTCTGCACGGCGAGCGCGGACTTGTCTTTAGCACCGCAGATAAGGCAAATGCCCTGGCAGATGCCTTTGAAAAACAGTTCCGCCCCGCAGAGGCGCAGGACAGGGACCATGAAGCCGTTGTTCGACGTCAGCTCGCCACATTCCTCGCGGCGGACGACGCCGATGACGACGAAGAAAACACACCGCTCTTCACACCCGACGACGTGAACAGAGTAATCAGGTCCCTACCCAACAAAAGAGCCCCTGGCCACGACCAGCTCAACAACGTAGTAGTGAAACACCTCCCACCCCCTGCCGTAGCCCACATCGCAAATATCTTTAATGAGATCACGCGTTCCCGCAAGTTTCCAAGGTGCTGGAAACACGCAGAAGTCGTTGCGATCGCGAAACCCGGTAAAGACCCGGTTATCCCGCAGAACCACCGACCTATCAGCCTTTTGCCAACCCTTAGCAAAATCTACGAACGCCTGCTACTTATTCCCATTCTCGACCACGTCAGAATACAACAAATCCTGCCTGACTTTCAGTTCGGTTTCCGGCAGGAACACTCCGCGCCCCAGCAACTAATGAGGGTCGTTGAAGCAGCTACTGAAAGCTTCAATCGCAAAAGTTACTGCGGGGTAGTGCTACTTGACGTAGCCGCTGCCTTTGACTCTGTCTGGCACACCGGGCTTCTCTACAAGCTATTCTCCCAAGGCTTCCCAGGTCCGATAGTGAAGCTACTCGCGAGCTATCTCTCCCAAAGGACTTTCTCCGTTAGGATCGAGTCGTCGCTTTCAACAAAACGGCGCATCAGGGCAGGCGTGCCCCAGGGGTCGGTACTGGGCCCGGTACTGTACAACCTGTACACTGCCGACCTCCCGACCGTACCGCTGGTGCACACTGCCCAGTACGCCGACGACACAGCGTTCTTCACGCGTAACCCGAACAGAGACAGGGTTACGCGAAGATTGCAAACAGCGCTGGACGAGACCGGCCGCTGGGCTAAAAAGTGGCGCATCACTCTCAATGAAACAAAAACCCAAGCCATTATGATCACCCGGAAACTGGGCAAGCGGGCTCCCGCCCGTCAGCCGCTACTGCTTAAGCTGAACGGCCAAGAACTCCCATGGCGACGAACCGCCAGGTACCTTGGAGTCACCCTCGACACCAGGCTCACCTGGAGGGCTCACATCGAGGACTTGCGCCGCAAAGCTAGTGGTAGGATGCAAATGTTGTATCCTATCCTAAACACCCAAAGCACCCTAGCGGCTGACATAGGAGTCAGAACCTACTGCTCACTGATACGACCACTAATGGAGTACGCTTGCCCTGTCTGGGGATACGCGGCGCACTGGCACCTCCGCAAACTTCAGTCAGTACAAAACCGCGCGCTCAAAAGGGCACTACACCTTCCCTTCCGCTTCCCCACTGCTGACCTACATGAAGCGGCTGGAATACAAACGCTCCACGAGCGCTTCATAGAACTGGCCGAAAGTTTTTACGAAAACACGGCCAGATCTGACAACCGACTAATCAAATACTTGGGACAGTACGACACAACACTGGACAGACACAGACGACCAAAAAGCATGTTAACTAACACAGCCTAAAAGGCAGCACAGCAACACCAAACACACTGCACCATAACATGACATACATGACAGCAAAGACAAACCACACATAAGCATAGAGGAGGAAATGTCCCAGAGGACAACACCCTCCACCACATATGCTCTCCTCGAAAGAGAGGATAGCACAAATGCAGTAGTCGGCTGCGCCGGCATTCGCTGAGTAGCTTCTGGAAAGTGCGGACGCGTGTGCAGGGCTGCGCTAGCACTTTCCCTCTTCGTTGCTACTCAGCCATAGGAACCTGCTTGCAGGTTTAGTCGCTGATTGTCCTAGCGCTTTAGCTGGACGGTTCGGCACTAAGGCTTCCGAGCTCCTGATTTTTTCAAATTTGGAGCGGAGTTGCGAGAAGATTACGGCGCAGGCGGCTGAATTGACAGCTGCTTGTGGGCATAATTGTCGTTGCGGGTTGCGAGCTGTGGGTTGGCGCGCGCTGGTGCGCGTCCTCTTGCTGCCGCTGGCCGCTTTTCCGACTACGTCGAGCACCTCAGTCGTGACAAGAACTCTTGCTGCCGCAGAGGCTAGCTCTGCCCCCCCTAGCTTAGGGAAATCTGCACGCCAGGGCCTGGTCGCTGGCCAGTTACCCGCGCGTGATAGGCCGGTTAGGGTCGGACTCGTCTGCTTGAGACCTAACGGTGCCAACCAAGGCAACGACCGACACTCCCTTGGCAGCCTCTCTCACCGTTTCGGACATGGCACTACCACCGGTACTATTAACGATCACGAGACAAGAAAGTTCCCCTGGCAGTTACGAGGTCCACAGGACTGACCAGACGAACAGCCAAGGAGAAATTAGCCCCAAATCACGACTCCTACTCGCGAACGCGATAGCGGGATTAACCGGGAAAGATCGGAAAAAGTACGAGCGACGTCTCGAAAGGGCACTCAAACCACGCCCAGCGAGCGAGACGACACCACCTCGCCCACGCCCCCTAAAAGCGAGCTCCAAGTCCAACAAGAAAAAGACCCCCATTAAACAGCGAAAGTCGCCGCTGAGAAAAACATCGTCAAAGACGAGACAACCTCAGCGCGCGGTAAGACCGGCTAGCCCGGGCGAGGCACAGCCGACCGAGCCAGCGCAGGACGCGCCCGAGCGGACAAAGGCCGCCACGTGCTCAGGTAACGGAGCGGGCGGCCCAGCGCAGGTACAATGCACCGAGGCGCGAGGCGAGCACAATGGCCCGGCCGCGTCACCCGGCCCGTCGCGAGAACAAAGCCGCGACGCAGGTACCACGCCAGCACCGGCGGCCGCCGTGCAGCGGGCTGCTGCGGGCACGCCGCGGCATGAGAATGCAGCGGCGGGCGGGCAGCAGTGCGCGGACGCGGCGGACGCCGAACCTGCCACACCACACGACGATGACGGTTTCCAGAAGCCCAAAAGAACCGCCGGCCGCTCCCCTGTGCTGCACACAGCCTCCCCGGTAACAACAAGTAACAGGTTCTCCCCCATAGAGGACCCCCCTCACCCACAGGACTCCATACAGCCAACCGAAACAGACGGTGACACGGAGGAGAGACGATACCGGATCCCTCCGCTTATAATCCACTACGAGAAATCGTACTCCGAATTGTATGACAACATCAATACAACCCTCGGAGAAAATAAATTCACGGCGAAAACAACCGGAGAGGACCAACTAAAGATCACACTAAAGACCGTCGACGACTATAAAGCGGTGAAGGCCATGCTAAAAGAAAAGCAAACCCACTTCTATACCTTCCCCATAGCGGCCAAAAAACCAATTAAAATAGTCTTCAGGGGCATGCCGCACAAAACAGACACGGAGGATATTAAACGTTACCTGGAAAGGGAAGGTTTCGAAGTGAGCTCGGTCGTCAAGACAAATCCGAGACGACCGTGGCCACTACACACAGTCACCCTACCAGACTCCGCCCAGAATAGAAAGATTTGGGAGGTAACAATGATCATGAGGGTAACAGTCACACCAGAGAAGCTGAAAAAAAGATCGGGCCCAGGGCGATGCTTTAATTGCCAAAAAGTGGGGCACATGGCTAGGGACTGCGACATGCCAATGAGGTGTGTCAGGTGCGGCGAGAAGCACAAGTACGAGGAATGCCCGGTACCCCAGGGGGAGGGCAAGGAGAAGTGCTGCAATTGTGCAGGCGCGCATCCTGCCAGCTACCTGGGGTGCCCGGAATTCCGCAAAGCTAGGGACCGCCTAAGGGGAAAGCACCCACAGACAGCAGGGGCAAAACATCGCACCGCTCCCCCACCTCCACCACCCCCTCCAAGCCGATACCCAAGACCCACAGCGACAAGGGTATTTCAATCCAGAACATACTCGTCAACCGTCAGTGCCCCAACTCACCCTCCTCCGCACAACCAGGTTCCTGTTAACGGAGAATCGCCTAGGGAAGCCCCCCCCTATCCACTAGAGCCCAGTCTGCGTGACACGACACCGAACGTCTCAGTGGAACAACTAGCAGCAACCATAAAGGCCCTTCAGGCTCAGGTGAATCAACTGGCAAACATCTTGGCCACAATGACTCAACACCCCGCCGAACACTCATCGGCAGCAAAGCAGGCGCCCTCATCGGCGATGACATCAGGAAACCCCACCCCTCGACATGGATAGACGACCTAACATACAAGGTCTAAAAATGTGCGTCTTCAACGCAAACGGTCTATTCCAACAAGCCCTCGAATTCAGGGAATTCATGAAAGAGGAAGATATTGACATATGCTTAGTGGCCGAAACACACCTGAAGCCAGGTGTAAGAGCATCTGTAGCTAACTACAACTGCTACAGACGCGATCGGCCTACCGCAGGAGGCGGGGTTGCAGTATATGTCAAACGAGGTATTAGACACCATCAAGTGTACCCACCAGCAACTCGCCAAATTGAAACAGTCGCATTAGAAATTGCCACTGTAACAGGGCCCCTCACAGTCGTTGCAGCCTACCGCCCCCCTTCCCAAACGTTAGAAGAAGAGGACATAGCTGCACTAGGGAGAATAAGAGGCAAGCTCCTAATAGGAGGAGACCTCAATGCCAAGCACGCAGACTGGCACTCACGAGTAAGCAACAGAGCTGGTCGACAACTGCAACGACTCGCGCGCATCCACCAGTTTCAGGTATGGGGCCCCGAGGAGCCCACCCACTTCCCAAACAACGGAAACAGGGCGGACGTCCTCGACATCGCACTCACGAAACACGTCACGGGTTTTGTGGCTGCCAATTCGATAAACAGGATGTCGTCGGACCACAATCCAGTTATCCTAGAGGTCGACATGGGAGAATGGCTCTCGCTCCCACAGCGCACCACAAATTACAAACGAACGAACTGGGAACAGTTCAGCAACGGAATAGCTGCTGAACTTGCCCAAGCCCCGCCTCCAACAGCAGAGACTGCTGAACAAGCGCTGGAAGACTTCACTAAAGCGATCCTGCAAGCAGCTGAGGAAGCAACACCTGCGCCAGCGGGAGCCCCCCGCTCCAGGCAGCTCCCCCAGCACCTGCTTGCCCAAATCAGACACAAAAACAGGATCGCCAAAGAATGGAAACTCACTAGGAACAAAAACACGAGGAGGCTGCTCAACAGACTACAACGAGAGTTGAAAGTTGCACTCACTGAGTATCGCAACCAGCAATGGTCAGAACGACTATCAACTCTCAAACTAGACGACCACAGCTTGTGGCAAGCCACGAAGCAGTTCACAAGAAGACGCGCAAAAATGCCCCCTCTGCATGGCGAACGTGGACTGCAATTCAGCACTGAAGACAAAGCAAATGCGCTAGCAGACGTGTTCGAAAAACAATTTACGCCAGCAGAGGTACAGGACAGAGAACACGTTGCAATCGTCCGCAGACAACTGGCCACCTTTTTAGAGGCAGACGACGACGATGAATACACGCCGCTCTTTAGTTCCGAAGACGTGACGAGTGTCATCAAATCGCTGCCAACAAGAAAGGCACCAGGCCACGACCAGCTCACCAACGAACTATTAAAACACATCCCGCCCATGGCAATAACACACTTAGCAGATATCCTAAACGAAATTACGCGATCGCAAAAATTCCCGACACAGTGGAAACACGCTGAAGTAGTCTCGATCGCAAAACCTGGAAAAGACCCGGTGTTCCCGCAACACTATAGACCGATTAGTCTACTGCCTACCCTCAGTAAACTATACGAGCGTCTCCTCTTAGTACCGATACAGGATCACATCAGAAGAGAGCAAATCCTGCCCAAATTCCAGTTTGGGTTCCGCCCACAACATTCGGCCCCCCAACAAATAATGAGGGTAGTAGAAGCAGCCACAGAAAGCTTCAACTGCAAAGGCTACTGCGGGATCGTCTTACTAGACGTGGCAAAAGCCTTTGATTCAGTTTGGCACACCGGGCTACTCCATAAATTGTACACCCAGGGCTTCCCCGGAAAGATTGTGAAACTTATAAAAAGCTATCTCTCCGGTAGGACATTCTCCGTAAAAGTAGAAACATCACTGTCAAGCAGGAGAAGAATACAAGCAGGGGTTCCACAGGGTTCGGTTCTTGGTCCAACCCTGTACAGTCTCTACACCGCAGACATACCAACCACCCAACACGTACAAACAGCACAGTACGCTGATGACACCGCATTCTTCTCCTGCTCAACAAACAGGAACCTGGTCACGAGACGTCTTCAAACCGCCCTAAATAAAACAGATGAATGGGCCAAACAATGGCGAATCTCACTAAACTCTGAGAAGACCCAAGCCATGCTAATGACTAGACGTCTCGGTAAACGCCGCCCCCCCAGAAGACCCTACCAAATGCTGCACCTGCAGGGCCAAAACCTCCCCTGGAGAGACACTGCGAGGTACCTCGGTGTGACACTAGACAAGCGCCTGACTTGGAAGTGCCACATCGAGGAAGTTCGCAAAAAGGCCCTAGGCAGGATGCAGATCCTCTATCCAATATTGAACAGAGAAAGTTCCCTTGACCCGAACACAGGAGTAGCCGTATATCGAAGTCTAATTAGACCGATACTGGAGTATGCGTGCCCTGTATGGGGTTACGCTGCCAGATCGACGGTAGAACGGTTACAAAAGATCCAGAACAGAGCGCTTAGAAGAGCGCTACACACACCGCCGCGCTTTCCGACGGAAGACCTCCACATAGCGGCAGACATCGAAAAACTAAACACGCGATTCCGTACCCTGGCGGAGCAGTTTTACGCCAACGCGGAAAGGTCGCCAAACGACTTAATAAACTCACTTGGTCGGTACAACAACGTACCAGACCGATACAAGAGACCAAAAGCAATACTCCTCGCATAATAATAAAAAAAAAATAATAATAATAAAAACAAACCCGTTACTAATAGTGACAGAAAAGAAACCAGAATACTCTAAAGAATAGAACAATCAAAAGACAAGAACATCCAAATACTCCACCAAAAATTGAAGGAAATGTCCGAGTGGGACAACAACCTTCACAGAAAACAACCTCTGAAGACAGAGGAAGAAATTAGAGTGAGCTGCTGCTGCGCCGGCACGCACTCCGCTGCTCGACTCGCTGCCGCTCGCACCGGTCGTTTTCGTTTCCGTTTCGTGTGCACCGTCGCTAGCCCATCGCCATGTCCGGACGCGGAAAGGGAGGCAAAGTCAAGGGCAAGTCAAAGTCCCGCTCAAGCAGGGCTGGGCTCCAGTTCCCGGTCGGCAGAATCCACCGCCTCCTGCGCAAGGGAAACTACGCAGAGCGCGTCGGCGCCGGGGCGCCCGTCTACCTCGCCGCCGTCATGGAGTACCTCGCGGCTGAGGTGCTCGAGCTGGCCGGAAACGCGGCCCGCGACAACAAGAAGACGCGCATCATCCCGCGCCACCTGCAGCTTGCCATCCGCAACGACGAGGAGCTCAACAAGCTCCTGTCGGGCGTCACCATCGCACAGGGTGGTGTCCTGCCCAACATCCAGGCCGTCCTGCTGCCAAAGAAGACCGAGAAGAAGGCCTAAAGGAGGCCAGGCAATCGCAGCGCCGCGTGCTCCCCTGCACGCAACGCGCTTTGCCGGCTCGGCCCACAACAATCGGCCCTTTTCAGGGCCACCACACAAACCTACGTCCAAAGCAAAATTTCAGTCGTCCTCGCCGCACCTTGTTTTGTTTTAACTTTGCACCGTCACAGCACAGCCGCCGCCGGCGCACGTCCGCCATCTTGTCGTCCACACAGCCCGTGTGGCCCAAAACACACACACACACACACACATTTTGCACGGTCGCAGTCGCCTTCCAAACCGACAACGGCAGCAATAATGACCATTGTTAAAGGGAGGCGTGTCGACACACCGCCCTCCACTCCCGCGCGCAACGGCCGTCGACACGAACGAAACAGCTGATCCGGCCGCCTATGCCCACACGCCTTGCCTCGGAAACCCCAACGCCGCCGCAAACAAACACACAGAGCCAAACCACGCAAGCAAATAATCACCGCCTCTCGCACAACAACACACAGCCCGCCATCTCCGTCGCGATCGATACAAAGACACACAATAACAAACACACAAACGAAGCAGCTCCACACACAGCCAGCCACATGACACGTTTCCTTTCCTTCTCCCCTCCCAGTCACATCACGTCGCTCAAACGGAAAGAAAGAAAGAAAGAAACAAACAACACAGCGCACACACGCAGCAACAACACAGACTCTTTCGCACTTTTCAACTTCCGAACAGTGTGGTGGCCCTGAAAAGGGCCGTTTTCTAGTCTCTCCCACCCACAAGCACGGCCGCGGGAAGGCCAGCGCCCGCTGCGACGCAGCCTAACCGCCGAAACCGTACAGGGTGCGCCCCTGCCTCTTCAGGGCGTACACCACGTCCATGGCCGTCACAGTCTTGCGCTTGGCGTGCTCAGTGTACGTCACCGCGTCGCGGATCACGTTCTCCAGGAACACCTTCAGCACCCCGCGGGTCTCCTCGTAGATCAGACCAGAGATGCGCTTCACGCCGCCCCTGCGAGCCAGGCGGCGGATGGCGGGCTTCGTGATGCCCTGGATGTTGTCGCGCAACACCTTGCGGTGCCGCTTGGCGCCACCCTTGCCGAGCCCCTTTCCTCCCTTGCCGCGGCCTGTCATCCTTCCTTCCTCGGGCAAAGCAAAACGTGCACAAACAGCAGCTGCAGCGGCTGGCGAGTCGGCTACGGTCTGCGCCCAGCGCGCCCGCCGCCCCCCTATATAGACTCTGGCCCGCCCTCCCCCCACCACGCGCAACCGAGGGCATATAAGCGCAGCACGGAGGCGCGCGGGCCATTCCATTCCGAGCTGCGATGTCTCTTGCGAATGTTGTGTGTTCTGGAGCTGAGGGTGTGGCGGATCGCCGCCTGGCGGAGCTAGCTTCGTCGGCGGCCCCATCCGGCCCCCCACCTACGACAACCCGGCCAATTGACCCGGACCCTGAGATGGCTCATTCTTTGGATTCTCCGCCTGGACGTACTGTCTCCTCCGCGGGCGGCTTACCGCCGACGCCGTCCTTTTCTGCAGATTCTTCAGGGCGATGTGGTATCGATTCAGAAATCGATACCGCCGCCCTTAGGCGGTTAGATAGGGCACATGGCGCGTCAGGGCCCCCTTCACGTGGGACCAGCCCGCGCGCGCCGAGGCAAAGTCAGGATTTCCTTCGTCCCTCGTCCGCCCTCGACATGCCGGACATTTCTGATGCGGTCAATGTCCCTGAGGAGTCGGACTGCGATTCCCTTGGCTGCTTCATGGATGACAGTGACATCGCGGAGGGCCTGGAGGAACGCCTCACCGCTCTCCGTGACGCTGCAGAGGAAGAGGGCCAACAGGTCGACCCTGTCCGGCGTCAGACCGCCCTCTACCCCAACATGACTGCCGCGGCCGCCGACAGCGATACCGGGGGCGGGATGGAGTTCGACGACGACCATCGGCGCCCGGTCGCTGAGCGCCGGAAGCGGCAGTTAGCCTCCTCATCGGACTCTGAGGCCCCTCCGCCCGCTGACCGCGGGCACACCAAGAAGAAGAAGGCCGTTATTGACGCGGAGGGCTTCCAGGTGCCGCGCAGAACGGCACCTCGTCGCCAGATCACCACGTCCTTGTCGGACGTGCCCGTCAGCAACGCGTTCGCGGCTATTGATGGTGCCGCGGACGCCCCACCCCCTCCCCCGCCCCCACCACCGTCGGCCACCCCTCCTGCCCCCCCGCCCATATCCATCCAACACAAGGGGCCCTTCAAGGTGCTTTCAGATCTCCTCACTACTCACACTGACTTCCCCTTCCGTATAAAATGGATGGGTAATGATGACTATCGACTGTTTGTACAGTCCCCCGCTGACCTTGCTAAGTCCCTTATTATCCTAAGCAAGTTCAACATCGGTTTCTCCACCCCTCCTAAACGGGCCCGCCGCATCAGGGTTGTTGTCAGGGGGCTCCCTATGGAGTATTCTGATGATGACCTGCGGACGGCGCTTGCGTCTTTGAACATTACCCCTACAGTTATATCCCGGATCATCTCCCCTCGAACCCGACGCCCCACCCCTCTCTTTTTCGTCTCCGCTCCTGACACGCCGGAGAACCACCCCCTCCTCACCCTCTCGCTCCTCGATCACGTTAGCGTGACGATGGAGAAGCCGCGCTCCAGGAGGATGACCCTGGTCTGCTACCGCTGCCAGGGATTGGCGCACTTCGCGGGTGACTGCACCCGCGAGGTGCGTTGCGTAAAGTGTGCTGGAGGTCACGCCTCCTCGGAGTGCTCTAAACCCCGAGACGTCCCCCCCACCTGCGCCCGCTGTGGCGGGAATCACACTGGCAGTTATATGGGCTGCCCCAGAATTAAGTCTTTCAAGGCAAGCCAGAAACGGTTTGCAGGGACATCGGCGGCGGTCCGCCCGGGCACCAGTTACTCTGGTGCGCTGGTCGGCTCGGCGTCGCGGGCCCACCCCCACCTTGCGTCTCGTTCCCATTCCGCCCCTCTGGGCTCCTACCCACCCCCGCTCCTCTCCCTCCCCATCGTACCCCCTCCAACAGCCTTCCCTCCCTTCCCCACCCAGCAGGTGTCAAGCACTGCTTCCCCCTCCTCCCAGCGGGTGTCACGCTCCGCTGTTCCTTCCCCATCCCCCCGGCAGGCGTTAAGCACTGCCTCCCCCTCTCCCACCCTGGTACACTCTCAACAGCACCCTGTCCCCACCCCTTCCTCTGTTCCCACCCCCCTTGGTGACCTCATCGCCACTGTTGTTGAGGCACTGACCTCAGCCATTTCCGCCACCTTCACCTCCCTCCTCCAATCCCTCCCACACCAACTTGCCACCGCCCTCTCCCAATCCATGTCCCCCATCGCCCCTCCCGCTCCCATTCCAACCAGTCATGGCTGTTAGACATCACGGATTGACAACCATGATCTGGAATGCCAACGGTCTCCACAAACAACAGGGCGAGTTCCGACAGTTCCTCCTGGATGAGAGGGTTGATGTTTGCCTTGTTGCTGAGACGCACCTCAAACCCGGTGTTTTTGTCCGTGTAGCAAACTACTCCTGCTACCGGACAGACAGGCCCACCGCCTATGGTGGCACGGCGGTGTACGTGCGTAACTCCCTCCGCCACCACCCTATTCCCCTCCCCCCACTTCACACTGTGGAAGCCACTGGCATTGTCGTCCACACGGTGAGGGGTCCCATTACGTTCGTGGCTCTCTACAGGCCACCACGAGGCCTTCTCGAAACACCGGACTATGAAGCATTGCTGTCGCTCGGCAACGACGTCTTCGTTGGCGGTGACTTCAATGCCAAACATGCTGCCTGGAACAGTAGGTTAACCAACACATCCGGTCGTCGACTCCTCCGGGTCGCAGAGCGGCATCATGCCCGCACCATCGGCCCGCACGACCCCACCATTTACCCTTCTGGTGGACGTGCCCCAGATGTCCTAGACATCGCAGTGGTGAAAGGTCTACCCCACCCCATCACTGCAGCCACCCGCATCGCTCTAGCCTCCGATCACCGACCGGTCATCTGTTCCATCGATCTCGCTGGAACATCGACCGTGCCGAGGGAAGGCCTAGACATCCGCGGTATTGACTGGCAGTCCTACCAGAGACGGGTCGAAGCAGCCCTACCCACACTACCTGCTGCCGATCACACGGACGCAGATCGTACCCTCATCCACCTCACCACCGTTGTGCTAGATGCTGCAACAGCAGCGACCCCTCCCCGTCCGCACCGGCCCCCGGATCATCTGCGTCCGCTCCCCCCCCACATCCTTGCTCTCATCACAGAGAAAAACCGGACCACCCGTGAATGGCAGCTCACTCGGAATCCGGCAACCAAGCGCCTCATCAATAGATTACAGCGCCAAATCAAGGCTGCGGTGCAAGACCACCGCAATCAGGCTTGGGAGAACAAAATCTCTGCCATTGACCTGCGTGACCCGTCTGCTTGGCGGCTCACAAAAAGCCTTTTGAGACGAGGGCAACGGATCCCCCCCCTACAGGTCGGCAATGACTTTGCGTCCGAACCAGACGCCAAGGCTAACGCCTTGGCTGATGTCTTCGCGCGCAACTTCACCCCGGTCAATGACCCCATTGACCCCGACCATATTCGCCTGGTCACGGCACGCCTCCCTCAATTCCTTGCCGTCCAGGACCCTGAGGATGAAATCACCCCCATTAACGAAGAGGAGGTTGCACTGCAATTGCGGTACCTCAAATCCAAGAAAGCTGGCGGCCCCGATAAGCTGACGAATGCCCTCCTCAAGCAATTACCCCCAGCTTCTATTCCCATCCTGACGGCCACATTCAACAACATCCTCACAACCAGGCAATATCCCTCTGCCTGGAAACACGCTGAAGTGGTCGCCATACCCAAGGCTGGGAAGGATCTTCGTTCCCCTGCCAGCTACCGCCCCATCAGCCTCTTGCCCGCCATCTCCAAGGTGTTCGAGAGGCTGTACCTTAAACGACTGCTCATCCACATTGCCCGAGAACGAGTCCTCCCTGATGAGCAGTTTGGCTTCAGGCAGGGCCACGCCACCACTCACCAACTCCTGCGCCTAGTAGAAGAGGCACTGGACGCCATTGAACGTAGGGAGTACTTCGGGGCCATACTCCTCGACGTGTCCAGGGCGTTTGACTCGGTCTGGCACGAAGGGCTGCTCTACAAATTATTCTCCCTTGGCTTCCCAGTGTCCCATGTACGGCTAATAGCCACATACCTGGAAGGTCGCACCTTCCATGTTAGGATCCCTGACGGGAAATCCACGCGACGACGCATCAGGGCAGGAGTACCACAGGGCAGCGTACTTGGGCCGCTACTCTACTCCCTCTTCACAGCTGATCTGCCCTCTGCGCCGAGGGTACATTTAGCTCTCTACGCAGATGACACTGCACTCTTCTCTCGTTCTCGGAGTGCGGCAGTTCTTCAACAGCGGCTCCAGGGGGCTACAGATTCCCTAACCGACTGGGCTAGGACCTGGCGTCTGGCATTTAATCCTTCCAAGACCCAAGCCCTTATCATCTGCCGACGCCGTATTCCCGTTCGGCTCCCTCAGGTGGCGGTCCTTGGTACCCCAGTCCCCTGGACTCGTACTGCAAAGTACTTGGGTGTTACCCTGGACCAACGCCTAACCTGGCGCCCCCACATCGACGAGGTGCGTCGTAAGGCAATGGGGCGGCTATGCCTGCTCTACCCTCTCATCAACCCAACCTCTTCCCTCCCCACGCACCTTGCTGTTAGACTGTACACCTCCCTTGTTCGCCCCATCCTTGAATACGCGGTGGTGGTGTGGGGCAATGCTGCCCCCACCCACCTCCGCCGACTCCAAACCGTCCAGAACCGGGCTCTCCGGCGTGCCCTCCGCCTCCCCTTCGACTTCCCAACCCGCGAGCTCCACCTCCTGGCTGAAGTGCCGCTCCTTCGTACCCGCATCCTCTCCGCCGCCCACTCCTTTTACCACAAAACTCGTCACTCTCCTAATCCCTTAATCCTTTCCCTGGGCACCCGTGTTCACCGACTAGCCACCACTCGATGGCCCGACCTTTTATTTCGCCCCCCGTGACCTCGCCTGCACCAGGCCCCTCATCTCATGCCGACTACCTCCCTCACGTCATAGATTATTCCCCCCCACATGCCATGTCATTCGCTCCCCCAACACACCTCCCCCTTCCCCCCACACTACCCCCAATGTTGGCCTAATCATGATAGGCCCTTCTTTTTTCCACTTCTTCAACTGTCACCCTCTGACTTCTTTCTCTTTCCCCCTCCCCCCAATTCGCCATGTCAAGAATGCCTGCCGCCGCCATCGCGTCGCCGCTACGAAGCAGAAGAGGCCAGGATAATGGCCGTTCGCTTTCACTCACTCTCACTATTCCTCCTTCTGTCCTTTCTTCTGTAACTAATCGTCATTCCCGGCCAGTCAATTGGGCCGTTCGTTTTCCTTTTCTCTCACTGTCTCTCTTACTATCCTTTCCTCTTTCTTTAAAAAAAAAAAAAAAAAAAAAAAAAAAAAAAAAAAAAAAAAAAAAAAAAAAAAAATATTGCACAAAGCATCAAGCAGAACAATAACGCCATGAAATTTGGATAGCCAAACCGTCATGCCAGAAGGTGAAGCGCCTTGTTGCGCTAGTACTTCGCCCTCAGTCGAGGATATCTTCCTCAGTCAATTGTGCAGGTTCGTTCGTTCGTTCGTTCGTTCGGCGCGCGGGCCCGTTGTCAAGGCAGCACCGGACGCCGCGCCGCACCTAACCTCCACGCACGCCGCTCCGCTACCGCTACCGCCATGGCCCGCACAAAGCAAACGGCCCGCAAGTCCACCGGCGGAAAGGCGCCGCGCAAACAGCTCGCCACCAAGGCGGCGAGGAAGAGCGCGCCCGCCACCGGAGGCGTCAAGAAGCCCCACCGCTACAGGCCGGGCACCGTCGCCCTGCGAGAAATCAGGCGCTACCAGAAGAGCACAGAGCTGCTCATCCGCAAGCTGCCATTCCAGCGCCTAGTGCGCGAGATCGCCCAGGACTTCAAGACCGACCTGCGCTTCCAGAGCTCCGCAGTCATGGCCCTGCAGGAGGCCAGCGAGGCCTACCTCGTCGGCCTCTTCGAAGACACCAACCTGTGCGCAATCCACGCCAAGCGCGTCACCATCATGCCCAAGGACATCCAGCTCGCGCGCCGCATCCGCGGCGAGCGCGCCTAAACCGCGCCGCGGCACCGCACCGCACCGCACCGCACCGCACAAACAAAAACGGCCCTTTTCAGGGCCACTAACATCTCTCCGTCGCGAGCAAACTTTGTCGGTCGCCTGCCTCTCGCCCCGCAACCCAAAAACAAAAAAAAACCACCACTTCCCGTCCGTCCGCCACACCCGCTCACTCTGCCTGCCTGCTAGCAGCGCGCAACAATCACACATCATCCCTCCCCGGCGCTCAAAGCGCACAATACCCAACGGCCGACGTCACACCGCACGGGTGGCTGGCCGGCCGCCGCTTTCGTTTCGAAAACAAAAAAAACCCGCACTCCACTCCGACGGCCAACGGCCAGGCAGGCGCGCGCGCTCGCTCGCTCTACGCGCCACCGAAATCCCCGCCGACTCCTTCCACATCTCAACGTGCCCCCCGTTGCAAAACATAACACACACACACACAAAGGAACAAAACAAAACAAAGACCAGACACGACTCGACAAGACAGACATCCGAGACGAACGAACGCAGGCAAGCCAACCAACGTATTCAAACAAAACAACGTGACAGAAAAACCAACCGTCGGCCGCCGCCACAAACACGGCGACAATCAACCACGACAACAACAACAACAACAACACCGCTTACCGCTACCGCCGCCCACACCCGCCACCGACCCCCGCAATCCAACCACCACGGCACGCAAACAGCATCCCCACGGGCATACAGACAGACACCCACACCAAACGCAACACGACAATCAAAACCTTCCCCGACGTGCTTTGATGGCCCTGAGAAGGGCCGTTTTGGGCCGCGCGTCTCTTGCGCGCCACTAGACGACGACGGGGGGTGGGGACGACGGAGTCAAGCGCCAAACCCTTCCTTTCCCATCTCTTTCTCCTCTACTCTACTTCTTCTTCTTGGGCGAAGCCTTCGCCTTAGACGGCGTCGTCGCCTTCTTCGGGCGCGGCGCCTTCGGCTTCTTCGTCGGAACCTTGGCGGCCTTCTTCGCCTTCGACGGCGACTTGGCCTTGGCCGGCTTGGCCGCAGCCGCCTTCTTCGCACCCGCGGGAGCGGCCGACGCCGCAGACGCCTTCTTGGCGGCGCCCGCCTTCCGACCGGTCGCCGCCTTCACGCCACCAGCCTTCTTTGCGCCGGCCGCACGGGCGCCCTTCTTCTCCTTGCTGGCCGGAGCGGCGCGCTTCTTCTTGGCACCGCCAGCACGAGCCTTGCCGCCCTCGGCCGCCCCCCCGCCGCCGGCGCCGGCAAGCTTGAACGAGCCGGACGCGCCCTTCCCCTTCGTCTGCACCAGCTCGCCCGCCACGACGGCCGACTTGAGGTACTTCTTGATAAACGGCGCCAGCTTCTCCGCGTCCAGCTTGTAGTGCGCGGCTATGTACTTCTTGATCGCCTGCAGCGACGACCCGCCGCGCTCCTTCAGACTCTTGATGGCGGCCGTCACCATCTCAGAGGTGCGCGGGTGCGCAGGCTTGGCGCGCGGCTTCTTCGCAGACGACGCAGACTTGGCCTTCTTCGTAGTGCCGGTGGCGGCGGGTGCCGCAGCAGTCTCGTTCGTAGCCGCCTGATCTGCCATTTCGACGACGCGCGTAACACACAGCGAGAGCGAGCGGGACGGCAGGCAGGCACGCAAGCACAGCACAGCAGCAGAGCAGAGAATCACAAGGCCCAGCCAGTGTCGCGGGCGGGCGCGGACGGCCGAGAGAGCGGCCGCCACTCTGCGCGCCGCCGCGCCGCGCCTCCCGCGCTTGCTACCGCCCAACGTCCGACAGCCTGTGCGGAGCAGCCCCAAACCTGCGCCACAACCGCCCGCGCCTTTCAAACCACCGAGGATGGGGCTACACACAGCCACACCACAGTCGCCAACCAGTCGCCACGGCAGCGCCGCAAACCACGGCCAAACTGCAGCTACCGCGCGCTACAGCCTGGGTCGGCCCGCCGAGAATCGCCGCCCCCGCCCAAATGCCGCCCCCACAGCCCCAGCCGACGACCCGCCACAATGGCCAAACCTTCGGCAAAACTCCCACACCGTCGCCGCGGCAGCCCGGCCAGCGCGGCCGGCGCCACAGCCACACAAGCCGAGGCGTGCGGCGATGACGGCCGTGCAAACGCGCCTCCGCCGCCCCATCGCCTTCCGTCGCCCTCCCGCCGTTTCCCGATCGGCCCGCAGCCGTCGGGCCACATCGCGCGCCGTCCTCCTCCTCTCGCCCGCCAACATTCACAGCCGTTTCTCAACAATTGCCCGCCGCAAACGGACGCCGCCTGCGCAACAGGCGCCGCCGCCCCTCGCCGCTTCCGACCCAACCCCTCGACCGAGGCAAACCGCAATCCGAATCTACAGACCAACCCAATCTGCCGTCAAGCACACACGACAGCCGACCTTACACGTTACGCGTTACACATTACGTTTACACGTCTACGTTAGGTTAGGTTAGGTTAGGTGGACGTGGGTTAGGTTAAGGGGACTTGGGTTAGGTTAAGCGTCAAACTTAGGTTAAGCATTCAAACACGTCAGGCGTCAGAGGTTAGGTTAGGTTAGGTTAGGTTAGGTTAGGTTAGGTTAGGTTAGGTTAGGTTAGGTTAGGTTAGGTTAGGTTACACGTTAGGTTAAGGGGTCAGTGCTAGGTTAAGAAGCGTCAAACGTAGGTTAAAAAAGCGTTCAAAAACGTGAGGCGTGAGCCGGACAGCTTACCTTACGTAGACGTTAGGGGCTCACAGGCTGAGCTCACCTCGCCACACCACAGGTTAGGTTCGGTTCGGTTCGCTCGGCTCAGCGTAAAGCGCCGAGGTCAGGGTTACGTTCGTTCACCTTCGGGCGCCACACTTTCGGTTGAAAGGTCGCGACGGGACGACGTCGGCAGGCACGCCGCAAACGAACAAAAACGTACAGACGACGTCGGAAACCGCCGACAGACGGGGGAGCAGCACGACCACGACCAGACACCGAGCGCGAACGAGACACACGCGAACCACCCCCACCGGCCAAAGGGCACCACACAACAACCCAGAGCACCACGTGTCGACACCAGAGCAACCCGCCGCTCACGCGACATGGCTGGCACCGAAGGGCAACCGCCCGCAACTGCGCTTTCCGCGCCGGCCCGGATGCACGTCGTGCTACAACAACACCACTACCGTACACAGCCGCTGTTCACAACATCACTATCAATGGCGCGCCCGCGGCTCGCCGCCGTCGCAGTCGCAGCCCCAACGCCAGCACTTTTGCACCACCATTCACACGCACCGCAACACAGCTCGCCGACACAGCCGAACAAAACAAACACCACACAACAACAGCAACAACGCCGCCGCCTCTACTTGTGCCGGCGACCCACCCCGCCGATGGCGCACCTTTCGCCAGCCGGCAATCGACACACACGCACCCACCCACCGGGGCCCAGTGCAAAAAAAAAAACACACAAAAACAAAAAAACCAAACAACACAAACGACACGGGAAGCGCACACCGCCACTTCGCGCGCACGCCACCAACCAGTCGTCGTCTCAAAATAACAAACACAAACAAAATAAACTAACAACTAGGGCAACACAAAACAAAAACGCCTCGCACGAACCGCCCACAAAAAGGACAAGCACACGCACAGCCTCTGCTGACGACCACGACGCAGCGGCACGCTGCTCCTGTCCCGCGCCCCGCGCC
Source organism: Schistocerca americana (assembly GCF_021461395.2). Classification (NCBI taxonomy): domain Eukaryota; kingdom Metazoa; phylum Arthropoda; class Insecta; order Orthoptera; family Acrididae; genus Schistocerca; species Schistocerca americana. The sequence continues at coordinate 118,683 of NW_025725198.1, forward strand.
CCACTCGATTCACAACTCACGCGACACCGTCAACGACGGGCTCGCTTCCCGCAACCTACCACCTTTCCGCCACGACGCACAGCCCCAGCCCCACCCGACGACGCCCGTGGCAACGACTGCACTTTCACCACCGCCTCCCCCTTCCCCCCCCAAAACACACACACACACACACACACACACAGCCAGCCAAAAACGCACTCGCGACCCACACATGCACGTGCATCGGCACACGCCAACCAGTCAACGTCGACAACCACACGCAAGGCTCGAAACGAAACCGGCGTCCTTCCACGTTGCCATCAAGCTACGCGACACAAGACACAAGGAACCAACACAACAGCCGGCCCCACTAATTCCCACTCTCACGCCGCAAAAAGCACACCGAAACCGCCAAACGCACGCACATTCCCCTTCGCACTGACACCACCGACCGGCTCGCTACCACACACCTCTCGGCAGCCGTTTCACGCCAATTCGCCACACCGCCCACACAGTCGACAAGCGCCCGCCCTGTACGGCACACGCAACGACGCAGCGCAGCAAAGGGCGCCCGCAACACATACCTCTCCGCCGCCCGACGCGCCAACCGCCACACCACACCGCCAGCCACTCGCAAATTGTGCACTGCCACCAGCCACACGTCCAACACGCCGCGCCGCCTCCGGCCACCCGCCAGGGGGCGCTCACGTCCGCGACAACAGCGCGGCCCGCCGGGCCGGGCCGGGCCGAACCGAACCGAGCCGCCGCTGCTCTGCACTCGGCACGGCCACACCCTGCTGCAGACCGGGCTCGTCCCTCTGTACGCGTCTGCCTGCGCATCAACACAACACGACCTTTTTCTTTTTTTCCTCTCTACCGCCATCCCTTCTTCTCGCGTTTTACTCGTTGTTGCAGCAGCGGCGCACACCTACACATCCACAGCCCCAGCCGAGCCGGCCTCACCTCAGGGCCCGCCGCCAGCGTCTCCTCCTCGGGCACAGGTGCGGTGCTGTGGCCGCCCATCCAACCGCATTGCTGGCCGTCCAGCCACCAGGCGTTCCCACTGCCGCGAGCCACGCCGCGCACCGACCCTGCTGCAGAAAACGAAGCATAGCCAGAGACCGACCGATACACAAAGCAAGCCGTCGCCTCGCCTCTTGTCCTTCCTGCCTTCCTTCCGCCCCCGCCCTTCTCACACCACCGCCTCTCCACTTTCGCCCCCCCCCTCCTTTTTTTTTTTTTTTGTTTTCTTCTTTCTTTCTTTCTTTCTTTCTTTCTTTGGCCCTCTCTCCTTCCCGCCATGGCGGTTACGGCACCGCCTGCAGCGGCAGATTTTTTGCGCCCACACGCCTACTCCTACCACCATTAACCTTGCCCTGCCCTGCCCATCAACGTCGCAGTCGAACCGACGCTTGCCAACACACTGCCCACGTTCCTTTCTCTTTTCGGCCTACGCCCATTACGCGCCGCCGCCACAGCACCTTCCCTTCCCACAACACACCGACGTCATCACACGCACCCAAAACAGGGGCCACGACCGTGTTCCTCGCCCACTCCCATCCCGCACGGTACGCACATTCCCAACTACTACCGCGCACCCTCCCTTTCCAATCTGTGTGTCTCTGTGTCTGTGTCCTGTCCGCGCGTGACGCCTCTCAACATCCGCCGTCCCCCGTCCCGTTTTCGCCCCCATGCCGTCGTCGCGCCGCCTCCTCCCCGTCCACCGCCGCCCCTGTCCGCCCCGCACCACACCATACACCGCTGCTTGTCCCGGCCGTTGCCACCAAAGGCGCCGACCGCAAACGCGCCACGCCGCAGCCCCCGTGCGTCTCGCGCTCGCTTGCATCTCCGTGCCGACGCTGCCTCTCTTCCCACTCGCACTCGACCTCGACAACACAGTCTTTGGCTCCGCCACTGCGTGTTCCGGTGGTACGCACGCTGCACCACGTATGTGTTCATTACCAGAGCGATGGCGAGGCATGACAGCATCTCTGTCTGACCAGAGAGTTCTTTATCGCTGCTAGTCGGCGCTTGGACCGCGCCAGACGACAGTAGTGGCACGCACCGGGTCGCCAGGAACAGTTGTTATATATATTGTAGCGCGAGTCGGGAGAGGTAGTAGTCGGTCGACAGTAGTAGCGGGTGGACGGTTGTACTGAGCGGGCGTCGGCGGCGTGCTCTGCTCGTCTCGCGACTCTGGTCACGGTTCGGGACGATGTATAGTATATTGTGTTATAATCAAAAGGTGGTGTGACGCTGCATTGCGCAAATCTGATAACGTATGTTCATTGTACTTATTTTGTTCAACAACAAAAGCCCCACTATTACTTTTTTTCTAAAGTAACTTTTGTCTCTTAACGAAAAACATTCACTTTTTAAAGACTACTTCCTATGGCATTTCCCTCCAAGGAGTGCAATTAATTACCAGCCAGCACTCATTCATTGCACACAGCTGTGTAAGGGGTATCTACAATTGAGGAGCGGATATAAATGCAATTTTTTGTTTTTTTTTGTTTTTTGTTTTGTGTGTGTGTGTGTTGTAACCTCCCAGCAATATTTAAAATAATGGACAATGTTATTTACGGATGCTAATGGACATTGCGCTAATTGTAACCTCGCCCACAATGAGAGGTATTGAAAATGGCAACAAAAATGTGCAATTCGCAATCTGACTCAAATATAAAGTCTTCACACAACATTTACAAAAGTCCGTTCAGTGACAAGAAACTTCAATTAAACCGAAATATCGGTCTTTGGCCCTGTGCAAAACAATCAGAATTAACGTCTTACCTCCGAATAAATGGATGTCACATTTCTGCTCTGGTTGTTGCGCAGCGCTTGGAGGAACTGCATTGCAAATAATAATATTCTCTTTCTTTGTGATTTTAGTGACATTTTTCTTCAAAGAAGTGGAACGAACTCTTTAGTTCAATAAAAGATTAAATGTTTGAAAAATGCTTTTGAAATAAAAATTATTATTGGGGAACTTGTTGGAGAATAATTACAATAAATACAATTTCTCATTATCTAATGATTATATTAATTAACAGTATACCTTATTCACCATCTTGACCAGTGTTGCCGACCGCCTACATCACACAACCGCACTCGGCTGCTACTACTGACCGACCGCTCTGCATGACGACTATTAGCGTACTGCACGCGACGACTACTGACAGAGTACAGCCCTCAACTACACAGACTGACTGACTGAGAACCGCTCGCAACACTCGCGCAGTCCAGCGCAAACTCTCTGGTCACAGATGCTACAATGTCTCGCCATCGCTACTATGTTACATACGTGTTTCAGTGTCTTTTTCATTGGGGTAACGATCTTTGGCTCTTTTTATTCTGAATACAGGGCCAAAGGTCAACGGCTGCTGCCCTTATACAATTTATCAGGTTTCATTATGTCTGTTGCAATGTTACATACGGTTCACTCTTTCATTAATATTATCGTTGGGTTTGTTTTGTAGGGACGTTAACATTCCGGCACATTTTTATTATCATCGGACTCTCTGCTATTTGTGCAGGGAGGTTATACCTGGGTCCATTTCCATTTACATTTTAATATTGATAGACTTTTTGTTTTCTTTTTTGTTTCTTGTTGTTTTTCCTTCTTTTTTTTTGTTGTTTTTTTTCTTTTGTTTTGTTTTTCCCGCTCTCACCACCACCGCCGCATCACGCCTTCCGTTTTCTTGGTTTCTTTTCTGTGCTTCAACATCACCGCGCCCCATTTCCACACCACAGCCATCAGCCTCCAAGACGGGCGGGCGCAGTGTGCCATTTCCGGCGCACAAGCACACCCGTACGGTACTCTCCTCGCCCCCACGCCACCAACAACACAGCGACCACGCGGCTTTCAGGCACGGCACGGCACGGCACGGCACGGCACCGGCGAAATGCGCCGCCCCCGCCCCTCCGCGCATCCGTCCGTCTCGCCACGTTCACTGACAGCCGCGTCTGCGGCTACACCACGACAACCACAACACAACACCGCTCCCCTCCCTGGCAACTCACATTGTTTTTCTCCTCCTCTTTTGCACAAACCACAACGCCGAGCACAGGCGCAAGCCACCCACACCGCGCCCCTCCCCGTCCCGTCTTTTGGCCGCCGCTCCTCGTTTCCTCGTTTGCCCCCTCCCATCTCCCGAAATGCCATGCCAGCAGCGTTACGCATGCCCCTCCCCTGTCCACACAACACTACCGCCTAACGAACAGCCTTTTCCGGGCCACATGCAGGGCACGCCCACCTCCAAACGCTGCCAATTCACGGACGCACACACACACTCACTTTCTCGACACCTTTCTGTACGGAGGGTGCGTCATCTCGACCGTGACAGAGTGACGGCAACTATCGACGATCCATTTCCCCCCACTGGTAAAACATGTCCACTAACACCTACATACATCATTCAAGTACACAGACAATAGCATACACACAATGGGAGGGCACACGAACATGGACGGCACGGCACTGTCATACACTCTTCCTCAGAACCATATCAACAAACGTTACGTACATCCGGGAAAGCGAAAGCGAACGCGAAAGCGAAAGCGAAAGCAAAGGCAAAGCCCAATGCAGCCGTCAAAGGTAACGTTCACCACGGCAGACACTTGCAGCCGCGCCGCCGTTAAACGCATTTCAGTGCGGCTCCAATACGCCTCCGACACGGGAACGTTCCGTTGCTCTACGAATGCGTTTCTCCCCTTTTTCCCTTCCTCTCTCTTTTGCCCCCCCTCCTTGCACTCTTGCCTCATTCCTCACGTTCTGCCCAGACATTCGACCGATCAACGTCAACCTTTCGTTACCGTTCTCAGCGCGACGGTGTACAACAGTGTGACGGGTGTGCCCAAGACTTCGGTTCAGTTGCGTGACGCCGGTCTATCGCGCCGATCGACAGTTACTCAGGGGGCGACGGATCGGACCACGTCACCGACACACAAAACACTTTCAAACAAACAAATACATACCGGATGGACACAGACAAACACGTGTACAGACATTCGCCAAACAAACGACCGCCGCCGCCGCCGTCGTCGTCTAGCGTGCATCTTGAATGACGACATCGGTGTGCGTGCGTCGTACGCAATCAGTCAGACACGGCTATCAAACATCAGAGTCGAATGGTACATCATCGTGCGTGTCGCCGTACACGTACAGTACAATACAACAACAATGCGTCTTAATGGCACGTTCATTTCAACGTCCACGCTGCAGTTACGTCGCACCATTGTCAAACTCGGCGTACAGCAAAGGGAATAGTGGGCGGCAAAAAAAAAAAAAACCAAACAAAAACATTTCACATTTCACCCTCGCCATGTATGATGTGCAAAAAAACAAACCCGCAAACGGCCGTCGTTACGGTGACACAAAAGTCGCCGATCGCACTGTCCCCCCTCGCAGACGGGTAACACACACACACACACACCCCAACAACACCAATGGGTCAAAAACCACGCCAACGAGGCGTGCCACCATTCCACGCCACGGCGACCAACCTCGTGGCCGTACCCCGCGCAACACGCTTTGACGCGCCCCCCCACCCACAATCAAAATGCACACATACATCACAGCCGTCCACACAAACAACAACAACAATTCCGCCCTTCCCGCAAAAGGCAAGTTGGTGGCCCTGAAAAGGGCCGTTTTGCCGCTCTCGCAACGGAGGAGCCTTCTCCATCCTTCCTTCCATTCCAGAGCCACCTCCTTACTTGGAGCTCGTGTACTTGGTCACCGCCTTCGTGCCCTCGCTCACGGCGTGCTTGGCCAGCTCGCCAGGCAGCAACAGCCGCACAGCGGTCTGGATCTCGCGGGACGTGATGGTCGAGCGCTTGTTGTAGTGCGCCAGGCGAGAAGCCTCGGCCGCAATGCGCTCGAAAATGTCGTTCACGAAGCTGTTCATGATGCTCATCGCCTTCGACGAGATGCCCGTGTCAGGGTGCACCTGCTTCAGCACCTTGTAGATGTAGATGGCATAGCTCTCCTTCCTCTTGCGCTTCTTCTTCTTGTCGCCCTTCGAAATGTTCTTCTGCGCCTTGCCAGCCTTCTTGGCGGCCTTCCCGCTAGTCTTGGGCGGCATCTCGAACCAACGTACGGCAGCAGCAACACCAGTAGCAAGCGCTCCGCTCTAGTCAGCGTCTCCCCACACAGTGGCACCCGCCGCCAGCCGCCGCCGCACCTTTACCAGCTCGCCCTGTTGCGGCCGCCGACCAATGGGGCGCGCGCGCAACCGGCCGCTGCACCCGAGCCCATAAAGCACCCCCACCCCGGCTGCGCCGGCCGCTTATAATCCACTACGAGAAATCGTACTCCGAATTGTATGACAACATCAATACAACCCTCGGAGAAAATAAATTCACGGCGAAAACAACCGGGGAGGACCAACTAAAGATCACACTAAAGACCGTCGACGACTATAAAGCGGTGAAGGCCATGCTAAAAGAAAAGCAAACCCACTTCTATACCTTCCCCATAGCGGCCAAAAAACCAATTAAAATAGTCTTCAGGGGCATGCCGCACAAAACGGACACGGAGGATATTAAACGTTACCTGGAAAGGGAAGGTTTCGAAGTGAGCTCGGTCGTCAAGACAAATCCGAGACGACCGTGGCCACTACACACAGTCACCCTACCAGACTCCGCCCAGAATAGAAAGATTTGGGAGGTAACAATGATCATGAGGGTAACAGTCACACCAGAGAAGCTGAAAAAAAGATCGGGCCCAGGGCGATGCTTTAATTGCCAAAAAGTGGGGCACATGGCTAGGGACTGCGACATGCCAATGAGGTGTGTCAGGTGCGGCGAGAAGCACAAGTACGAGGAATGCCCGGTACCCCAGGGGGAGGGCAAGGAGAAGTGCTGCAATTGTGCAGGCGCGCATCCTGCCAGCTACCTGGGGTGCCCGGAATTCCGCAAAGCTAGGGACCGCCTAAGGGGAAAGCACCCACAGACAGCAGGGGCAAAACATCGCACCGCTCCTCCACCTCCACCACCCCCTCCAAGCCGATACCCAAGACCCACAGCGACAAGGGTATTTCAATCCAGAACATACTCGTCAACCGTCAGTGCCCCAACTCACCCTCCTCCGCACAACCAGGTTCCTGTTAACGGAGAATCGCCTAGGGAAGCCCCCCCCTATCCACTAGAGCCCAGTCTGCGTGACACGACACCGAACGTCTCAGTGGAACAACTAGCAGCAACCATAAAGGCCCTTCAGGCTCAGGTGAATCAACTGGCAAACATCTTGGCCACAATGACTCAACACCCCGCCGAACACTCATCGGCAGCAAAGCAGGCGCCCTCATCGGCGATGACATCAGGAAACCCCACCCCTCGACATGGATAGACGACCTAACATACAAGGTCTAAAAATGTGCGTCTTCAACGCAAACGGTCTATTCCAACAAGCCCTCGAATTCAGGGAATTCATGAAAGAGGAAGATATTGACATATGCTTAGTGGCCGAAACACACCTGAAGCCAGGTGTAAGAGCATCTGTAGCTAACTACAACTGCTACAGACGCGATCGGCCTACCGCAGGAGGCGGGGTTGCAGTATATGTCAAACGAGGTATTAGACACCATCAAGTGTACCCACCAGCAACTCGCCAAATTGAAACAGTCGCATTAGAAATTGCCACTGTAACAGGGCCCCTCACAGTCGTTGCAGCCTACCGCCCCCCTTCCCAAACGTTAGAAGAAGAGGACATAGCTGCACTAGGGAGAATAAGAGGCAAGCTCCTAATAGGAGGAGACCTCAATGCCAAGCACGCAGACTGGCACTCACGAGTAAGCAACAGAGCTGGTCGACAACTGCAACGACTCGCGCGCATCCACCAGTTTCAGGTATGGGGCCCCGAGGAGCCCACCCACTTCCCAAACAACGGAAACAGGGCGGACGTCCTCGACATCGCACTCACGAAACACGTTACGGGTTTTGTGGCTGCCAATTCGATAAACAGGATGTCGTCGGACCACAATCCAGTTATCCTAGAGGTCGACATGGGAGAATGGCTCTCGCTCCCACAGCGCACCACAAATTACAAACGAACGAACTGGGAACAGTTCAGCAACGGAATAGCTGCTGAACTTGCCCAAGCCCCGCCTCCAACAGCAGAGACTGCTGAACAAGCGCTGGAAGACTTCACTAAAGCGATCCTGCAAGCAGCTGAGGAAGCAACACCTGCGCCAGCGGGAGCCCCCCGCTCCAGGCAGCTCCCCCAGCACCTGCTTGCCCAAATCAGACACAAAAACAGGATCGCCAAAGAATGGAAACTCACTAGGAACAAAAACACGAGGAGGCTGCTCAACAGACTACAACGAGAGTTGAAAGTTGCACTCACTGAGTATCGCAACCAGCAATGGTCAGAACGACTATCAACTCTCAAACTAGACGACCACAGCTTGTGGCAAGCCACGAAGCAGTTCACAAGAAGACGCGCAAAAATGCCCCCTCTGCATGGCGAACGTGGACTGCAATTCAGCACTGAAGACAAAGCAAATGCGCTAGCAGACGTGTTCGAAAAACAATTTACGCCAGCAGAGGTACAGGACAGAGAACACGTTGCAATCGTCCGCAGACAACTGGCCACCTTTTTAGAGGCAGACGACGACGATGAATACACGCCGCTCTTCAGTTCCGAAGACGTGGCGAGTGTCATCAAATCGCTGCCAACAAGAAAGGCACCAGGCCACGACCAGCTCACCAACGAACTATTAAAACACATCCCGCCCATGGCAATAACACACTTAGCAGATATCCTAAACGAAATTACGCGATCGCAAAAATTCCCGACACAGTGGAAACACGCTGAAGTAGTCTCGATCGCAAAACCTGGAAAAGACCCGGTGTTCCCGCAACACTATAGACCGATTAGTCTACTGCCTACCCTCAGTAAACTATACGAGCGTCTCCTCTTAGTACCGATACAGGATCACATCAGAAGAGAGCAAATCCTGCCCAAATTCCAGTTTGGGTTCCGCCCACAACATTCGGCCCCCCAACAAATAATGAGGGTAGTAGAAGCAGCCACAGAAAGCTTCAACTGCAAAGGCTACTGCGGGATCGTCTTACTAGACGTGGCAAAAGCCTTTGATTCAGTTTGGCACACCGGGCTACTCCATAAATTGTACACCCAGGGCTTCCCCGGAAAGATTGTGAAACTTATAAAAAGCTATCTCTCCGGTAGGACATTCTCCGTAAAAGTAGAAACATCACTGTCAAGCAGGAGAAGAATACAAGCAGGGGTTCCACAGGGTTCGGTTCTTGGTCCAACCCTGTACAGTCTCTACACCGCAGACATACCAACCACCCAACACGTACAAACAGCACAGTACGCTGATGACACCGCATTCTTCTCCTGCTCAACAAACAGGAACCTGGTCACGAGACGTCTTCAAACCGCCCTAAATAAAACAGATGAATGGGCCAAACAATGGCGAATCTCACTAAACTCTGAGAAGACCCAAGCCATGCTAATGACTAGACGTCTCGGTAAACGCCGCCCCCCCAGAAGACCCTACCAAATGCTGCACCTGCAGGGCCAAAACCTCCCCTGGAGAGACACTGCGAGGTACCTCGGTGTGACACTGGACAAGCGCCTGACTTGGAAGTGCCACATCGAGGAAGTTCGCAAAAAGGCCCTAGGCAGGATGCAGATCCTCTATCCAATATTGAACAGAGAAAGTTCCCTTGACCCGAACACAGGGGTAGCCGTATATCGAAGTCTAATTAGACCGATACTGGAGTATGCGTGCCCTGTATGGGGTTACGCTGCCAGATCGACGGTAGAACGGTTACAAAAGATCCAGAACAGAGCGCTTAGAAGAGCGCTACACACACCGCCGCGCTTTCCGACGGAAGACCTCCACATAGCGGCAGACATCGAAAAACTAAACATGCGATTCCGTACCCTGGCGGAGCAGTTTTACGCCAACGCGGAAAGGTCGCCAAACGACCTAATAAACTCACTTGGTCGGTACAACAACGTACCAGACCGATACAAGAGACCAAAAGCAATACTCCTCGCATAATAATAAAATAATAATAATAATAATAAAAACAAACCCGTTACTAATAGTGACAGAAAAGAAACCAGAATACTCTAAAGAATAGAACAATCAAAAGACAAGAACATCCAAATACTCCACCAAAAATTGAAGGAAATGTCCGAGTGGGACAACAACCTTCACAGAAAACAACCTCTGACGACAGAGGAAGAAATTAGAGTGAGCTGCTGCTGCGCCGGCACGCACTCCGCTGCTCGACTCGCTGCCGCTCGCACCGGTCGTTTTCGTTTCCGTTTCGTGTGCACCGTCGCTAGCCCATCGCCATGTCCGGACGCGGAAAGGGAGGCAAAGTCAAGGGCAAGTCAAAGTCCCGCTCAAGCAGGGCTGGGCTCCAGTTCCCGGTCGGCAGAATCCACCGCCTCCTGCGCAAGGGAAACTACGCAGAGCGCGTCGGCGCCGGGGCGCCCGTCTACCTCGCCGCCGTCATGGAGTACCTCGCGGCTGAGGTGCTCGAGCTGGCCGGAAACGCGGCCCGCGACAACAAGAAGACGCGCATCATCCCGCGCCACCTGCAGCTTGCCATCCGCAACGACGAGGAGCTCAACAAGCTCCTGTCGGGCGTCACCATCGCACAGGGTGGTGTCCTGCCCAACATCCAGGCCGTCCTGCTGCCAAAGAAGACCGAGAAGAAGGCCTAAAGGAGGCCAGGCAATCGCAGCGCCGCGTGCTCCCCTGCACGCAACGCGCTTTGCCGGCTCGGCCCACAACAATCGGCCCTTTTCAGGGCCACCACACAAACCTACGTCCAAAGCAAAATTTCAGTCGTCCTCGCCGCACCTTGTTTTGTTTTAACTTTGCACCGTCACAGCACAGCCGCCGCCGGCGCACGTCCGCCATCTTGTCGTCCACACAGCCCGTGTGGCCCAAAACACACACACACACACACACATTTTGCACGGTCGCAGTCGCCTTCCAAACCGACAACGGCAGCAATAATGACCATTGTTAAAGGGAGGCGTGTCGACACACCGCCCTCCACTCCCGCGCGCAACGGCCGTCGACACGAACGAAACAGCTGATCCGGCCGCCTATGCCCACACGCCTTGCCTCGGAAACCCCAACGCCGCCGCAAACAAACACACAGAGCCAAACCACGCAAGCAAATAATCACCGCCTCTCGCACAACAACACACAGCCCGCCATCTCCGTCGCGATCGATACAAAGACACACAATAACAAACACACAAACGAAGCAGCTCCACACACAGCCAGCCACATGACACGTTTCCTTTCCTTCTCCCCTCCCAGTCACATCACGTCGCTCAAACGGAAAGAAAGAAAGAAAGAAACAAACAACACAGCGCACACACGCAGCAACAACACAGACTCTTTCGCACTTTTCAACTTCCGAACAGTGTGGTGGCCCTGAAAAGGGCCGTTTTCTAGTCTCTCCCACCCACAAGCACGGCCGCGGGAAGGCCAGCGCCCGCTGCGACGCAGCCTAACCGCCGAAACCGTACAGGGTGCGCCCCTGCCTCTTCAGGGCGTACACCACGTCCATGGCCGTCACAGTCTTGCGCTTGGCGTGCTCAGTGTACGTCACCGCGTCGCGGATCACGTTCTCCAGGAACACCTTCAGCACCCCGCGGGTCTCCTCGTAGATCAGACCAGAGATGCGCTTCACGCCGCCCCTGCGAGCCAGGCGGCGGATGGCGGGCTTCGTGATGCCCTGGATGTTGTCGCGCAACACCTTGCGGTGCCGCTTGGCGCCACCCTTGCCGAGCCCCTTTCCTCCCTTGCCGCGGCCTGTCATCCTTCCTTCCTCGGGCAAAGCAAAACGTGCACAAACAGCAGCTGCAGCGGCTGGCGAGTCGGCTACGGTCTGCGCCCAGCCGATAGACCATCTTCTTCAGGGTGTGCGCTCTTCACCCCGGTTTCTTGGAGTCCCTGCAGGATGTCCTGCACTGCCTCCATTCTTCTCTTCGACTATATGTTGCTAATGCTTCTCTTTTCTTTTGTGTCTTCTCGTTGGCCCTTTTCAGGTATATGTTGGCTTCTGGGTTGCCCGCACGCGCGGACAACGGTGCTTGTCCGTGGACAAGCCGTCTTCAGTGCTCCCGGCGCGGACGGCGTTGGGAGCGTCTTATTTCGAGGGCTGTTGAACAGCCGCCGGTGAGGCGGTCATCACTGTTTCAGCCACTCTCTGCAGCGTGGCGGCAAGGTGTGTTACCTTGTCGATTGCCGCAGAGAGTGCTGAAATTGCTGCAGCCAGCCCTCCTTCAAGCGCTGATGTTGCGGCGCCTTGGCTGGTTGCTGCAGGGTGACGTGAGGCGGCTGGCGCGTTGCCGCGCCTTTCGCCTCCCGTCGTTTGGTGGTCTTCTTTGCGCGCCTTCCCGTGGTAGGCGCGCTGGTCATCTGGCGTGCGCTCGCGCGCACGTTTTCTGACGCGGGTGCGCCAGCTTTTGTTGCCCCCTTCAGTGGGGACGGTGGTGGCAGCATTGGCTGCCGGCGTCTGCCTGGCGTGTGCCGGCCGCCTCGCCGGTTTTGCGCCTGGGCGCGGACGGCGGAGGGAGCGGCCGGCAGTCGTCTTCGCCTGCTGCCCGTTTTGGCGAGCTATTGCGGCTTTGAAGACTTCGCAGCCGCGGTAGCTCGCCACGTGTGGGCCGCTGCAGTTCGCACACTTGGGCGTGTGCGACCTCGGTAGCGGACAAAGTCTGCTGGCATGGGCCCCGGCACACTTCACGCACTTCTCGGGGAAGGAGCAGTGGCGAGCCACGTGCCCCATCCCCTGGCAGCGGAAGCATTGTACCAGGCCCCTCTTCTGCTTCAGGTTCTCGACGGTGACCTTGGTATTGGCCACCCTCGTCACCTGGTAGAGCCGCCTGTTTTCTGGTGTATCGGTGGCGATAACCAGAAGTGACGGCGACTCTTTGTGGCTGACGTGCGACTTCACGCGCGTCACGTTGCGCACGCTGAAGTCGAGATCTGTCAGCTCCTCTCGTAGCAGCTCCGGTTGAGCTGCCATCGGTAGTCCCTTAAAGACTATCTTCAATAGTCGCTCGGGGACGGCGGCGTGTGTGAACCAGTGGAGGCCCTGGTTTGACGCCTCGCTCGTCACCTTGATGTAGTCGTCTGTGTTGGCGACCTGTAGCCGCACCAGGTTCCCCGCTGCAGCTCGCAAGGTGAAGTCGGCAGTCGTCCACTGCCTTACGAGCTGCAGGAAACCTTTATAGTCTTCGGCCACCTCGAAGACTATGGGCGGCGGCCTCCGGTGTGACCGTCCGGTGGTGGGGACGGCTTCTTCGTCTTCTTCATCATTTGAACAGCCTGCTTGGGCGGCGGCCGTGGGCGCCGACCGCTCTGGAGTAGGCTGTTCAGTCGTAGTTTCGACCGCAAGGGCCCCAAAGCGGTTTGCGGTCGATGTGGGCGGCGGTGTAGGCGTCTTCCTGGGTCTGGCCGCACGTTTCGACGTAACGGTCGTCCAGGTCGCTCCCGCACCGCTGTCGTCGGGTAGGGCGCGTCTTCTGCCCCCGTTTGTGGAGACAGCCAGCTGCCTCCTCTTCTTTGGCGTCTTTTTGGCGCCGGATGCTGCGGTAGTACACGACCGCTTGCGCCGCTCACCCGCAGGGCGCTGCTGCGTGATGGCCGTCGTTCTCCGCGCCCTCTCGTCGGCCGGTAGTGCGCCGTGCACTACGATGTCATCTTCACTGGATCCGTCGTCCAAGTCGTAGTCCGTGGACGGTGGCCGGGTCGTCCTAGGCGGCGGGTCAGACGGGGCCGCCGGGGGAGCAAGCTCCTCCGGACGGCGGTCTGCCACACCAACATCTCCAGTCGTCGTATGTGGGGGGCCGGATGGGGCCGTCGACCGAGCGGGCTCGGCCGAACGGCGATCCGCCACACCCATAGCTCTACTCAGAGATCCTCTAAACTCCGGGCGTGCCCACGACATCTCTGCGCGCTGCCGGAGCGACGACTGGTCAATCTGCGCCCAGCGCGCCCGCCGCCCCCCTATATAGACTCTGGCCCGCCCTCCCCCCACCACGCGCAACCGAGGGCATATAAGCGCAGCACGGAGGCGCGCGGGCCCGTTGTCACTCGAGTTAGCGATGCCGAGCGAGACGGACGCACGCGCCGAGCGCTCCGCTCCCGAGGCCGCTAATGCGCTTCCGACAGCTCCAGCGGACAGGGCCGCGTCCCTGCACGCTAACGGGGTCGAGTTGAGTACATCAGTTTCACTACCGAGTGTTTCTGATAGTACTCCTCCCCCAACGAGCGTCGACCGTGCTCATGCGTATCGCGTCACTCGCGAAAGTGAAACCGCGATTTCGATCTCTCGCGAGTGTTGTGCGTCGTTGCAGCAGCCGCTGGAGACGTCCGTGGACGCCCCCACAGCGCAGCAAGACAGCGACGAAGCACTCCAGCTTCTGGTGAGTCTCATGCCGCACGCAGCCGCTGCACCCCTCGGAGTCGATTCCGATAGCGACGAAGAGGAAATGCAGACAGAGCAGACGCCGGCAGGCTCACAAGCGTCAACGTCACGTGCCTCGAGGAAGAGGCAGAAGTCCGACGACGACTCCTCAGCCCCAGACGCGCGCAAGTTCCGCAAGGAATACGCGCAAAACGGCGCCAAAACCGGGACGAAAATTCGCCGCCACTCGCTGAAGTCCAAAGTGGACAACGACGGCTTCGTAACTGCTACGAAGACCGCAAAAGCCACACGACAACCGACAGCAGCACCAGTAGGCACGAGCAACAGCTTCCTAGCACTTAGTGACTCGGAAGACGAGGAGCTGACACTGCCACCGCCGCAGCAGCGTCGCGCACTGCCGCCGCTTATAGTGAAGTTCGAAGGCCACTTTCGTGAGCTGCAGAACGCTCTGAACTTGCTGATTGGCAAGGACAGCTACACCATCAGCGTTACAGGCGATGACCTTCACAAAGTGAAGGTAAAAACCACCGAACACTTCGTAAAGGTCAGCGAGGAATGCACCAGACGGGGCTGGAACTTCTACACCTTCAGCTCCGACAGGAAGAAGCCCCTGAAGGTTGTATTCCGCAAGATACCGCGTACCATGAAACCAGAAGAGTTGAAGGAAGATCTGGAACAAATGGGCTACTGCGTCGAAGAAGTCATAAGAATGAAACTTCATCGCACCAAGGGACGCAACCCGCTCTTCCTGGTAATTGCAAACAACACGGCGGAAAACCGGAAGCTTTTCCAACTCAAGCGGATAGGCAACTTGGAAGTGTGCGCAGAAGTTCTTCGCAACAAATCTGCATACGCTCAGTGCTATCGCTGCCTGGAACTCGGCCACTCGACTAAGTACTGTGGAATGCCCGAGCATTGTGTCAAGTGCGGTGAGCAACACGCCACCGAAGCGTGTGCTAAAACTGGTGTACCACACAAAGACTTTACGCCTAAGTGCAAACTATGTGGTGAAGAGCACTGCGCAAATTACAGAGGTTGCACAAAACACAAAACGTTTGCGGCTCGCGCCCGCGGTAACGAAGCGCAGCAGCGAAGAGTCTCGGCGAGAACATCGCACCCACGTGGAGCCCCAACGCACAGCCACAGCCAGACAAAGAGGAAACGCGGCCGCCGAGGCCGCGCATCCGGCCGAGCACATACCGAGGCGGTCGTCAACCTCGCCCAGCAGCGCGGGAACTCCGACGCCGGGAACAAAGAGCGGCAGCCACCCCGCAGGCGGCCGCAGAACACGCCACCAGCAACGGAGCGCGATGGCGGACAGGCTCCGCCCGCCGCCTCACAGCAGGTACAAGCGCGCCATCACGCAGCACCGGCCGCAGCCAACCAGGCCGCAGGCCCCCCTACCCCGCCGCAGCGCGCCGCGCCAGTGGCGGCCCAGCCGCAGGCAGTTCCCCCGCCTGCGCCCCTACCGCGGCAAGCAGCTCCTACCACCGCGCCTCGCCGTAACGGAGCGGACCAATCAGCGCCGCCCGTCCCGGACCGGTCCAGCATGGCCGACTTCCCCGAACCGCGATGGCGGCGGCAGCGGCCAATCACCGCCCATCAGCCTGCTCCAGCAGCCCACACCAACGGCGGCCAGCAGCGCGGCGGAAACCAGACCACGGGCGACGGCCATGCTGTCGGCCCCCGACAAAATGGCGCAGACACCGTCCGCCATGATGTCGGCCCCCGACAGGATGGCGACCGCATCGACCGTCTCCTTGACACGATGCAACTAATGATGGCTCGCGTGACCGAGCTGATGGCCGCAGTACAGCAAGTACTCGCCGTAACCTCGTCCACCGCCCGTCATGCCTGAAAACCCAAGATGCCTCAAGGTATGCGTATTCAACGCAAATGGCTTGAAAACGCAGGACGGAGAATTCCGGCAGTTTCTGCGCGACGAGGACATAGACATCTGCCTCGTCGCGGAAACTCACCTAAAGCCAGGCGTACGAGTCGGCGTCGCTAATTACGTCTGCCACCGCTACGACAGGCCGACGGCAGGAGGTGGGACGGCCGTTTACGTCCGGCGTTCCATCAGACACCATCGGGTTCCCGTGCCAGAACTGACGTCGACTGAAGCAGCCGCAGTCGCAGTCGACACTGTGCACGGCAGAATAACCTTCTGCGCTGTCTACAGGCCGCCGCGCGGACAACTGGACGTCGCGGATGCCAACAAACTCCTGTCCCTCCAAGGAAACCTCATACTTGGGGGAGACTGGAACGCGAAGCACGCGGCATGGAATAGCCGCCTTACGAACACCAGCGGCAGACGACTACAACGCGTAATAGAGCGTCACGACGCGATGGCAGTAGGACCACACGACGCCACCATCTACCCAACACGCGGAAGGGAGGACGTGTTGGACTTCATAATTCTGAAAGGCATACGGCAGCATGTGGCGGCCAGCACTCGGACGGCACTCGCGTCCGATCACGTGCCAGTCATCTTCCTCCTCGACGCCGACGTCACGCCGCTGCAACGCAGAGGACTCGACCTGAAAGGAATAAATTGGGAAGAGTACCGAGCGAACGTCACGGAAGCCCTCACGACACTCCCTGACGTCGACGCCGAAGGCGCCGACGCCGCACTTCAACACCTGTCGCAAGCCATCGCAAACGCAGCGACGGCCGCAACACCCGCGAGACGTCCAGCGGAGGAAGTTCACCTCCCTCACCAGCTCCCGCAACGCATCCGAGACGCCATAGCCGCCAAAAACAGGCTGCAACGGGAATGGCAGCTCACGCGAAACCCGCGTACCAAGCGGGAACTAAATCGAATGCGCCGCCACATCAGGGCGGACGTGGATGCGCATCGAAACGCTGAATGGGCTGAGAAAATAGGGCAACTCGACATCGAGGATGGGTCGGCGTGGAAGTCCATGAAAAGCTTCCTACGCCGCACGCAGCCCATACCGCCTCTGCTAGTGGGTAACAGGTTTGTTAGCGAACCAGACGCCAAGGCTAATGCACTGGCTGATGCCTTCGCTGCAAACTTTACCCCCATGGAGGACCCTATCGACGAAGAACACGTCCGCCTCGTAGCAGACCGTCTTCCAGTCTTCTTACGTGAACGCGCAGAAGACGACGAGATTCAGCCTGTCTCGTCGGAAGAAGTGCAACTCCAGCTTCGCCACCTCGAGCGCAAGAAAGCAGGCGGAGCAGACAACATCACCAACCTGATGCTGAAGCAGCTTCCCGACGCCGCAGCACAACATCTCGCGGCCATATTTAACGGGATTCTACGCTCCAGCGAGTATCCAGCCTGTTGGAAGCATGCTGAGGTAGTCGCCTTGCCTAAGCCAGGGAAGGACGCACGCATTGCGAGGAACTACCGACCCATCAGCCTTCTACCAGCAACTTCCAAGGTCTTCGAAAGGTTGTACCTGGTCCGCCTGCTGGCCCACGTAAACGCCGAGGGACTTCTCCCCGACGAGCAGTTCGGGTTCCGTCGGGAACACGCGACGACGCACCAGCTGCTGCGCCTGACGGAGGAAGCGTTCGGAGCCGTTGACCGACGTAAGTATTTCGGCGCTCTCCTGCTGGACGTGTCTCGTGCCTTTGACTCCGTGTGGCACGACGGCCTCCTGTACAAGCTTCTTGTGCAGGGGGTACCTGTGTCGCACGTGAGGCTCCTGCAGAGCTATCTGCAGGAAAGGACGTTTCACGTCCGCGCAGCCAGTGGAATTTCCACGGAGCGCCGAATACTTGCGGGTGTACCTCAAGGCTCGGTCATCGGTCCGACGCTGTACTCCCTCTACACCGCCGACCTGCCACGCATAAACCGCGTCCAGACGGCGCTTTATGCTGACGACACGGCGATCTACAGCAGCAGCTGGAGCGTCGACGTCCTGCAGCGGCGTCTACAGGCGGCCACCGACGAGCTCACCGAGTGGGCAAAGAAGTGGCGCCTCGCCTACAATGGCGAGAAGAGTCAGGCGATCATTATAGCTAGTCGCCCCTTCCGCCACGACGCGCCAACAGTACCGGTGTGTGGAGTGCCAGTCGAATGGAATGACACAGCCAAATACCTAGGCGTCACTTTAGACCGGCGGCTTACATGGCGGCAACATGTTGAAAACATCAGGGGCAAGGCGCTGGGTAGATTGAGGCTGCTCTACCCGGTGCTCAACCCCACGTCAACGCTGCCAGAAGACGTCGGTCTTACGCTGTACAAGGCCGCCATACGACCGCTGCTGGAATACGCAGCGGTCGTGTGGGGAAACACGGCCGATACAAATCTGAAGCGCCTGCAGACGATTCAAAACCGGGCGCTACGACTGGCACTTCACCTGCCCAAGGACTTCCCCACGGAGGAGCTCCATCGCGTCGCTGCCGTCAAGCCTCTACGTCAGAGGTTCAAGGACGCAGCAACAACTTTCTACCAGAAAAGCGAGCTGTCGACCAACCAGCTGATCAGAGGACTCGGCAGCCGACCACACTGGCGGGCGTCATTACGCTGGCCAGACCTGCTGCGCCGGTAAGGTTATGCAGCAACCTACTCCACATAGTCCCAGTGCAGGACAGCATTGAACCTCATACGCTTACTCCATAATTATACCTTATCCTAATGTAGGAAAAATAGCATTAGGCTATTAGAAACTACCTCAAATACTTGTGGAACTCAATCCCTTGTTCCACACATTTGCACACACGGCGGGCCCGTTGTCAAGGCAGCACCGGACGCCGCGCCGCACCTAACCTCCACGCACGCCGCTCCGCTACCGCTACCGCCATGGCCCGCACAAAGCAAACGGCCCGCAAGTCCACCGGCGGAAAGGCGCCGCGCAAACAGCTCGCCACCAAGGCGGCGAGGAAGAGCGCGCCCGCCACCGGAGGCGTCAAGAAGCCCCACCGCTACAGGCCGGGCACCGTCGCCCTGCGAGAAATCAGGCGCTACCAGAAGAGCACAGAGCTGCTCATCCGCAAGCTGCCATTCCAGCGCCTAGTGCGCGAGATCGCCCAGGACTTCAAGACCGACCTGCGCTTCCAGAGCTCCGCAGTCATGGCCCTGCAGGAGGCCAGCGAGGCCTACCTCGTCGGCCTCTTCGAAGACACCAACCTGTGCGCAATCCACGCCAAGCGCGTCACCATCATGCCCAAGGACATCCAGCTCGCGCGCCGCATCCGCGGCGAGCGCGCCTAAACCGCGCCGCGGCACCGCACCGCACCGCACCGCACCGCACAAACAAAAACGGCCCTTTTCAGGGCCACTAACATCTCTCCGTCGCGAGCAAACTTTGTCGGTCGCCTGCCTCTCGCCCCGCAACCCAAAAACAAAAAAAAACCACCACTTCCCGTCCGTCCGCCACACCCGCTCACTCTGCCTGCCTGCTAGCAGCGCGCAACAATCACACATCATCCCTCCCCGGCGCTCAAAGCGCACAATACCCAACGGCCGACGTCACACCGCACGGGTGGCTGGCCGGCCGCCGCTTTCGTTTCGAAAACAAAAAAAACCCGCACTCCACTCCGACGGCCAACGGCCAGGCAGGCGCGCGCGCTCGCTCGCTCTACGCGCCACCGAAATCCCCGCCGACTCCTTCCACATCTCAACGTGCCCCCCGTTGCAAAACATAACACACACACACACAAAGGAACAAAACAAAACAAAGACCAGACACGACTCGACAAGACAGACATCCGAGACGAACGAACGCAGGCAAGCCAACCAACGTATTCAAACAAAACAACGTGACAGAAAAACCAACCGTCGGCCGCCGCCACAAACACGGCGACAATCAACCACGACAACAACAACAACAACAACAACAACAACACCGCTTACCGCTACCGCCGCCCACACCCGCCACCGACCCCCGCAATCCAACCACCACGGCACGCAAACAGCATCCCCACGGGCATACAGACAGACACCCACACCAAACGCAACACGACAATCAAAACCTTCCCCGACGTGCTTTGATGGCCCTGAGAAGGGCCGTTTTGGGCCGCGCGTCTCTTGCGCGCCACTAGACGACGACGGGGGGTGGGGACGACGGAGTCAAGCGCCAAACCCTTCCTTTCCCATCTCTTTCTCCTCTACTCTACTTCTTCTTCTTGGGCGAAGCCTTCGCCTTAGACGGCGTCGTCGCCTTCTTCGGGCGCGGCGCCTTCGGCTTCTTCGTCGGAACCTTGGCGGCCTTCTTCGCCTTCGACGGCGACTTGGCCTTGGCCGGCTTGGCCGCAGCCGCCTTCTTCGCACCCGCGGGAGCGGCCGACGCCGCAGACGCCTTCTTGGCGGCGCCCGCCTTCCGACCGGTCGCCGCCTTCACGCCACCAGCCTTCTTTGCGCCGGCCGCACGGGCGCCCTTCTTCTCCTTGCTGGCCGGAGCGGCGCGCTTCTTCTTGGCACCGCCAGCACGAGCCTTGCCGCCCTCGGCCGCCCCCCCGCCGCCGGCGCCGGCAAGCTTGAACGAGCCGGACGCGCCCTTCCCCTTCGTCTGCACCAGCTCGCCCGCCACGACGGCCGACTTGAGGTACTTCTTGATAAACGGCGCCAGCTTCTCCGCGTCCAGCTTGTAGTGCGCGGCTATGTACTTCTTGATCGCCTGCAGCGACGACCCGCCGCGCTCCTTCAGACTCTTGATGGCGGCCGTCACCATCTCAGAGGTGCGCGGGTGCGCAGGCTTGGCGCGCGGCTTCTTCGCAGACGACGCAGACTTGGCCTTCTTCGTAGTGCCGGTGGCGGCGGGTGCCGCAGCAGTCTCGTTCGTAGCCGCCTGATCTGCCATTTCGACGACGCGCGTAACACACAGCGAGAGCGAGCGGGACGGCAGGCAGGCACGCAAGCACAGCACAGCAGCAGAGCAGAGAATCACAAGGCCCAGCCAGTGTCGCGGGCGGGCGCGGACGGCCGAGAGAGCGGCCGCCACTCTGCGCGCCGCCGCGCCGCGCCTCCCGCGCTTGCTACCGCCCAACGTCCGACAGCCTGTGCGGAGCAGCCCCAAACCTGCGCCACAACCGCCCGCGCCTTTCAAACCACCGAGGATGGGGCTACACACAGCCACACCACAGTCGCCAACCAGTCGCCACGGCAGCGCCGCAAACCACGGCCAAACTGCAGCTACCGCGCGCTACAGCCTGGGTCGGCCCGCCGAGAATCGCCGCCCCCGCCCAAATGCCGCCCCCACAGCCCCAGCCGACGACCCGCCACAATGGCCAAACCTTCGGCAAAACTCCCACACCGTCGCCGCGGCAGCCCGGCCAGCGCGGCCGGCGCCACAGCCACACAAGCCGAGGCGTGCGGCGATGACGGCCGTGCAAACGCGCCTCCGCCGCCCCATCGCCTTCCGTCGCCCTCCCGCCGTTTCCCGATCGGCCCGCAGCCGTCGGGCCACATCGCGCGCCGTCCTCCTCCTCTCGCCCGCCAACATTCACAGCCGTTTCTCAACAATTGCCCGCCGCAAACGGACGCCGCCTGCGCAACAGGCGCCGCCGCCCCTCGCCGCTTCCGACCCAACCCCTCGACCGAGGCAAACCGCAATCCGAATCTACAGACCAACCCAATCTGCCGTCAAGCACACACGACAGCCGACCTTACACGTTACGCGTTACACATTACGTTTACACGTCTACGTTAGGTTAGGTTAGGTTAGGTGGACGTGGGTTAGGTTAAGGGGACTTGGGTTAGGTTAAGCGTCAAACTTAGGTTAAGCATTCAAACACGTCAGGCGTCAGAGGTTAGGTTAGGTTAGGTTAGGTTAGGTTAGGTTAGGTTAGGTTAGGTTAGGTTAGGTTAGGTTAGGTTAGGTTACACGTTAGGTTAAGGGGTCAGTGCTAGGTTAAGAAGCGTCAAACGTAGGTTAAAAAAGCGTTCAAAAACGTGAGGCGTGAGCCGGACAGCTTACCTTACGTAGACGTTAGGGGCTCACAGGCTGAGCTCACCTCACCTCGCCACACCACGGGTTAGGTTCGGTTCGCTCGGCTCAGCGTAAAGCGCCGAGGTCAGGGTTACGTTCGTTCACCTTCGGGCGCCACACTTTCGGTTGAAAGGTCGCGACGGGACGACGTCGGCAGGCACGCCGCAAACGAACAAAAACGTACAGACGACGTCGGAAACCGCCGACAGACGGGGGAGCAGCACGACCACGACCAGACACCGAGCGCGAACGAGACACACGCGAACCACCCCCACCGGCCAAAGGGCACCACACAACAACCCAGAGCACCACGTGTCGACACCAGAGCAACCCGCCGCTCACGCGACATGGCTGGCACCGAAGGGCAACCGCCCGCAACTGCGCTTTCCGCGCCGGCCCGGATGCACGTCGTGCTACAACAACACCACTACCGTACACAGCCGCTGTTCACAACATCACTATCAATGGCGCGCCCGCGGCTCGCCGCCGTCGCAGTCGCAGCCCCAACGCCAGCACTTTTGCACCACCATTCACACGCACCGCAACACAGCTCGCCGACACAGCCGAACAAAACAAACACCACACAACAACAGCAACAACGCCGCCGCCTCTACTTGTGCCGGCGACCCACCCCGCCGATGGCGCACCTTTCGCCAGCCGGCAATCGACACACACGCACCCACCCACCGGGGCCCAGTGCAAAAAAAAAAACACACAAAAACAAAAAAACCAAACAACACAAACGACACGGGAAGCGCACACCGCCACTTCGCGCGCACGCCACCAACCAGTCGTCGTCTCAAAATAACAAACACAAACAAAATAAACTAACAACTAGGGCAACACAAAACAAAAACGCCTCGCACGAACCGCCCACAAAAAGGACAAGCACACGCACAGCCTCTGCTGACGACCACGACGCAGCGGCACGCTGCTCCTGTCCCGCGCCCCGCGCCCCACTCGATTCACAACTCACGCGACACCGTCAACGACGGGCTCGCTTCCCGCAACCTACCACCTTTCCGCCACGACGCACAGCCCCAGCCCCACCCGACGACGCCCGTGGCAACGACTGCACTTTCACCACCGCCTCCCCCTTCCCCCCCCAAAACACACACACACACACACACACACAGCCAGCCAAAAACGCACTCGCGACCCACACATGCACGTGCATCGGCACACGCCAACCAGTCAACGTCGACAACCACACGCAAGGCTCGAAACGAAACCGGCGTCCTTCCACGTTGCCATCAAGCTACGCGACACAAGACACAAGGAACCAACACAACAGCCGGCCCCACTAATTCCCACTCTCACGCCGCAAAAAGCACACCGAAACCGCCAAACGCACGCACATTCCCCTTCGCACTGACACCACCGACCGGCTCGCTACCACACACCTCTCGGCAGCCGTTTCACGCCAATTCGCCACACCGCCCACACAGTCGACAAGCGCCCGCCCTGTACGGCACACGCAACGACGCAGCGCAGCAAAGGGCGCCCGCAACACATACCTCTCCGCCGCCCGACGCGCCAACCGCCACACCACACCGCCAGCCACTCGCAAATTGTGCACTGCCACCAGCCACACGTCCAACACGCCGCGCCGCCTCCGGCCACCCGCCAGGGGGCGCTCACGTCCGCGACAACAGCGCGGCCCGCCGGGCCGGGCCGGGCCGAACCGAACCGAGCCGCCGCTGCTCTGCACTCGGCACGGCCACACCCTGCTGCAGACCGGGCTCGTCCCTCTGTACGCGTCTGCCTGCGCATCAACACAACACGACCTTTTTCTTTTTTTCCTCTCTACCGCCATCCCTTCTTCTCGCGTTTTACTCGTTGTTGCAGCAGCGGCGCACACCTACACATCCACAGCCCCAGCCGAGCCGGCCTCACCTCAGGGCCCGCCGCCAGCGTCTCCTCCTCGGGCACAGGTGCGGTGCTGTGGCCGCCCATCCAACCGCATTGCTGGCCGTCCAGCCACCAGGCGTTCCCACTGCCGCGAGCCACGCCGCGCACCGACCCTGCTGCAGAAAACGAAGCATAGCCAGAGACCGACCGATACACAAAGCAAGCCGTCGCCTCGCCTCTTGTCCTTCCTGCCTTCCTTCCGCCCCCGCCCTTCTCACACCACCGCCTCTCCACTTTCGCCCCCCCCCTCCTTTTTTTTTTTTTTTGTTTTCTTCTTTCTTTCTTTCTTTCTTTCTTTCTTTGGCCCTCTCTCCTTCCCGCCATGGCGGTTACGGCACCGCCTGCAGCGGCAGATTTTTTGCGCCCACACGCCTACTCCTACCACCATTAACCTTGCCCTGCCCTGCCCATCAACGTCGCAGTCGAACCGACGCTTGCCAACACACTGCCCACGTTCCTTTCTCTTTTCGGCCTACGCCCATTACGCGCCGCCGCCACAGCACCTTCCCTTCCCACAACACACCGACGTCATCACACGCACCCAAAACAGGGGCCACGACCGTGTTCCTCGCCCACTCCCATCCCGCACGGTACGCACATTCCCAACTACTACCGCGCACCCTCCCTTTCCAATCTGTGTGTCTCTGTGTCTGTGTCCTGTCCGCGCGTGACGCCTCTCAACATCCGCCGTCCCCCGTCCCGTTTTCGCCCCCATGCCGTCGTCGCGCCGCCTCCTCCCCGTCCACCGCCGCCCCTGTCCGCCCCGCACCACACCATACACCGCTGCTTGTCCCGGCCGTTGCCACCAAAGGCGCCGACCGCAAACGCGCCACGCCGCAGCCCCCGTGCGTCTCGCGCTCGCTTGCATCTCCGTGCCGACGCTGCCTCTCTTCCCACTCGCACTCGACCTCGACAACACAGTCTTTGGCTCCGCCACTGCGTGTTCCGGTGGTACGCACGCTGCACCACGTATGTATTCATTACCAGAGCGATGGCGAGGCATGACAGCATCTCTGTCTGACCAGAGAGTTCTTTATCGCTGCTAGTCGGCGCTTGGACCGCGCCAGACGACAGTAGTGGCACGCACCGGGTCGCCAGGAACAGTTGTTATATATATTGTAGCGCGAGTCGGGAGAGGTAGTAGTCGGTCGACAGTAGTAGCGGGTGGACGGTTGTACTGAGCGGGCGTCGGCGGCGTGCTCTGCTCGTCTCGCGACTCTGGTCACGGTTCGGGACGATGTATAGTATATTGTGTTATAATCAAAAGGTGGTGTGACGCTGCATTGCGCAAATCTGATAACGTATGTTCATTGTACTTATTTTGTTCAACAACAAAAGCCCCACTATTACTTTTTTTCTAAAGTAACTTTTGTCTCTTAACGAAAAACATTCACTTTTTAAAGACTACTTCCTATGGCATTTCCCTCCAAGGAGTGCAATTAATTACCAGCCAGCACTCATTCATTGCACACAGCTGTGTAAGGGGTATCTACAATTGAGGAGCGGATATAAATGCAATTTTTTGTTTTTTTTTGTTTTTTGTTTTGTGTGTGTGTGTGTTGTAACCTCCCAGCAATATTTAAAATAATGGACAATGTTATTTACGGATGCTAATGGACATTGCGCTAATTGTAACCTCGCCCACAATGAGAGGTATTGAAAATGGCAACAAAAATGTGCAATTCGCAATCTGACTCAAATATAAAGTCTTCACACAACATTTACAAAAGTCCGTTCAGTGACAAGAAACTTCAATTAAACCGAAATATCGGTCTTTGGCCCTGTGCAAAACAATCAGAATTAACGTCTTACCTCCGAATAAATGGATGTCACATTTCTGCTCTGGTTGTTGCGCAGCGCTTGGAGGAACTGCATTGCAAATAATAATATTCTCTTTCTTTGTGATTTTAGTGACATTTTTCTTCAAAGAAGTGGAACGAACTCTTTAGTTCAATAAAAGATTAAATGTTTGAAAAATGCTTTTGAAATAAAAATTATTATTGGGGAACTTGTTGGAGAATAATTACAATAAATACAATTTCTCATTATCTAATGATTATATTAATTAACAGTATACCTTATTCACCATCTTGACCAGTGTTGCCGACCGCCTACATCACACAACCGCACTCGGCTGCTACTACTGACCGACCGCTCTGCATGACGACTATTAGCGTACTGCACGCGACGACTACTGACAGAGTACAGCCCTCAACTACACAGACTGACTGACTGAGAACCGCTCGCAACACTCGCGCAGTCCAGCGCAAACTCTCTGGTCACAGATGCTACAATGTCTCGCCATCGCTACTATGTTACATACGTGTTTCAGTGTCTTTTTCATTGGGGTAACGATCTTTGGCTCTTTTTATTCTGAATACAGGGCCAAAGGTCAACGGCTGCTGCCCTTATACAATTTATCAGGTTTCATTATGTCTGTTGCAATGTTACATACGGTTCACTCTTTCATTAATATTATCGTTGGGTTTGTTTTGTAGGGACGTTAACATTCCGGCACATTTTTATTATCATCGGACTCTCTGCTATTTGTGCAGGGAGGTTATACCTGGGTCCATTTCCATTTACATTTTAATATTGATAGACTTTTTGTTTTCTTTTTTGTTTCTTGTTGTTTTTCCTTCTTTTTTTTTGTTGTTTTTTTTCTTTTGTTTTGTTTTTCCCGCTCTCACCACCACCGCCGCATCACGCCTTCCGTTTTCTTGGTTTCTTTTCTGTGCTTCAACATCACCGCGCCCCATTTCCACACCACAGCCATCAGCCTCCAAGACGGGCGGGCGCAGTGTGCCATTTCCGGCGCACAAGCACACCCGTACGGTACTCTCCTCGCCCCCACGCCACCAACAACACAGCGACCACGCGGCTTTCAGGCACGGCACGGCACGGCACGGCACGGCACCGGCGAAATGCGCCGCCCCCGCCCCTCCGCGCATCCGTCCGTCTCGCCACGTTCACTGACAGCCGCGTCTGCGGCTACACCACGACAACCACAACACAACACCGCTCCCCTCCCTGGCAACTCACATTGTTTTTCTCCTCCTCTTTTGCACAAACCACAACGCCGAGCACAGGCGCAAGCCACCCACACCGCGCCCCTCCCCGTCCCGTCTTTTGGCCGCCGCTCCTCGTTTCCTCGTTTGCCCCCTCCCATCTCCCGAAATGCCATGCCAGCAGCGTTACGCATGCCCCTCCCCTGTCCACACAACACTACCGCCTAACGAACAGCCTTTTCCGGGCCACATGCAGGGCACGCCCACCTCCAAACGCTGCCAATTCACGGACGCACACACACACTCACTTTCTCGACACCTTTCTGTACGGAGGGTGCGTCATCTCGACCGTGACAGAGTGACGGCAACTATCGACGATCCATTTCCCCCCACTGGTAAAACATGTCCACTAACACCTACATACATCATTCAAGTACACAGACAATAGCATACACACAATGGGAGGGCACACGAACATGGACGGCACGGCACTGTCATACACTCTTCCTCAGAACCATATCAACAAACGTTACGTACATCCGGGAAAGCGAAAGCGAACGCGAAAGCGAAAGCAAAGGCAAAGCCCAATGCAGCCGTCAAAGGTAACGTTCACCACGGCAGACACTTGCAGCCGCGCCGCCGTTAAACGCATTTCAGTGCGGCTCCAATACGCCTCCGACACGGGAACGTTCCGTTGCTCTACGAATGCGTTTCTCCCCTTTTTCCCTTCCTCTCTCTTTTGCCCCCCCTCCTTGCACTCTTGCCTCATTCCTCACGTTCTGCCCAGACATTCGACCGATCAACGTCAACCTTTCGTTACCGTTCTCAGCGCGACGGTGTACAACAGTATGACGGGTGTGCCCAAGACTTCGGTTCAGTTGCGTGACGCCGGTCTATCGCGCCGATCGACAGTTACTCAGGGGGCGACGGATCGGACCACGTCACCGACACACAAAACACTTTCAAACAAACAAATACATACCGGATGGACACAGACAAACACGTGTACAGACATTCGCCAAACAAACGACCGCCGCCGCCGCCGTCGTCGTCTAGCGTGCATCTTGAATGACGACATCGGTGTGCGTGCGTCGTACGCAATCAGTCAGACACGGCTATCAAACATCAGAGTCGAATGGTACATCATCGTGCGTGTCGCCGTACACGTACAGTACAATACAACAACAATGCGTCTTAATGGCACGTTCATTTCAACGTCACTCACACACCTCCACGCTGCAGTTACGTCGCACCATTGTCAAACTCGGCGTACAGCAAAGGGAATAGTGGGCGGCAAAAAAAAAAAAAAACCAAACAAAAACATTTCACATTTCACCCTCGCCATGTATGATGTGC
Source organism: Schistocerca americana (assembly GCF_021461395.2). Classification (NCBI taxonomy): domain Eukaryota; kingdom Metazoa; phylum Arthropoda; class Insecta; order Orthoptera; family Acrididae; genus Schistocerca; species Schistocerca americana. The sequence continues at coordinate 147,280 of NW_025725198.1, forward strand.
AAAAAAACAAACCCGCAAACGGCCGTCGTTACGGTGACACAAAAGTCGCCGATCGCACTGTCCCCCCTCGCAGACGGGTAACACACACACACACACACCCCAACAACACCAATGGGTCAAAAACCACGCCAACGAGGCGTGCCACCATTCCACGCCACGGCGACCAACCTCGTGGCCGTACCCCGCGCAACACGCTTTGACGCGCCCCCCCACCCACAATCAAAATGCACACATACATCACAGCCGTCCACACAAACAACAACAACAATTCCGCCCTTCCCGCAAAAGGCAAGTTGGTGGCCCTGAAAAGGGCCGTTTTGCCGCTCTCGCAACGGAGGAGCCTTCTCCATCCTTCCTTCCATTCCAGAGCCACCTCCTTACTTGGAGCTCGTGTACTTGGTCACCGCCTTCGTGCCCTCGCTCACGGCGTGCTTGGCCAGCTCGCCAGGCAGCAACAGCCGCACAGCGGTCTGGATCTCGCGGGACGTGATGGTCGAGCGCTTGTTGTAGTGCGCCAGGCGAGAAGCCTCGGCCGCAATGCGCTCGAAAATGTCGTTCACGAAGCTGTTCATGATGCTCATCGCCTTCGACGAGATGCCCGTGTCAGGGTGCACCTGCTTCAGCACCTTGTAGATGTAGATGGCATAGCTCTCCTTCCTCTTGCGCTTCTTCTTCTTGTCGCCCTTCGAAATGTTCTTCTGCGCCTTGCCAGCCTTCTTGGCGGCCTTCCCGCTAGTCTTGGGCGGCATCTCGAACCAACGTACGGCAGCAGCAACACCAGTAGCAAGCGCTCCGCTCTAGTCAGCGTCTCCCCACACAGTGGCACCCGCCGCCAGCCGCCGCCGCACCTTTACCAGCTCGCCCTGTTGCGGCCGCCGACCAATGGGGCGCGCGCGCAACCGGCCGCCGCACCCGAGCCCATAAAGCACCCCCACCGCCACAAATACAGCTCCCGGAACACTTGTTAGCTCAAATTCGACACAAGAACAGGGTGGCAAAAGAGTGGAAGATCACCAGAAATCAGGCCACCAGGAGGCTGCTCAATCGTCTACAGAGAGAACTGAAGGTAGCGCTCAATGAGCACAGAAACCAGCAATGGCAAAACCGCCTCACAGCTCTCAAAGTAGACGATCATACACTTTGGCAAGCAACCAAACAATTCACAAAAAGACGCGCTAGGATGCCGCCACTGCACGGCGAGCGGGGACTGGTCTACAGCAATGCTGAGAAGGCCAACGCCCTCGCCGACTCCTTCGAGAAGCAGTTTCAAACGGCAGAACCCGAGGATGAAGAGCATGAAGAGGTAGTCAGTCGTCAACTGGCCGTCTTCCTCAATGCTGAGGAGGACCCAGAGGACGAACCCATACTTTTTGCCCCCGAGGACGTGGCAAGAGTAATCAGGTCCCTCCCTACAAAAAAGGCGCCAGGGCACGACAGTGTCACAAACCAGTTAGTCAAAAAACTCCCACCCACAGCGATCACACACCTCGCGAACGTCCTCAACGAGATTACTCGTTCCCGCGAGTTCCCAGCTTGCTGGAAACATGCGGAAGTGGTCGCGATACACAAACCAGGAAAAGACCCTCTATTCCCGCAGCACTACAGGCCGATTAGCCTCTTGCCAACACTCAGCAAGATCTATGAGCGCCTCCTGCTAAAACCCATACAAGAACATATTACCAGAGAGCAAATTCTGCCGGATTTCCAATTTGGATTCCGGCAGAACCACTCTGCCCCACAACAGGTCATGAGAATGGTTGAAGCAGCCACAGAGGGCTTCAACCACAGAGGCTACTGCGGGATAGTGCTACTAGACGTAGCCAAAGCCTTTGATTCAGTATGGCATAGAGGGCTACTCTACAAGTTGTACTCACAAGGGTTTCCAGGGAGCATAGTTCAGCTAATCAAGAGCTACCTCGCGAATAGGACATTCTCCGTCAAAGTAGAAACTGCCACCTCCACCAGAAGGCGTATTCGTGCGGGGGTGCCACAGGGATCGGTCCTGGGGCCCGTATTGTACAGCTTGTACACTGCGGACACTCCGACGGCCCCCCTGGTGCACACCGCGCAGTACGCAGACGACACAGCCTTCTACACGAGAAATGCGAACAAGGACCTGGTCATTCGTAGGCTACAAAGGGTTTTAGATGACACAGAAACCTGGGCCCGTCGCTGGCGCATCACCATCAATTCGGAGAAGACGCAGGCAATGCTGATTACCCGCAGGCTCGGAAGGCGCGAACCTCCTCAACGTCCCCCCCTCCACCTCCACCTAAATGGAACCCAACTCCCCTGGCGCAGAACCGCCAAGTACCTTGGCGTAACCTTGGACTCTCGTCTTACGTGGAAACCCCACATAGACGAGGTCCACAGGAAGGCCTGCGCCAGAATGTCCATCCTATATCCTATCCTGAACACAACCAGCTCCCTTCCCTACCCAGTAGCAGTAAATGTCTACCAGGCCCTGATCCGGCCAGTAATGGAGTATGCGTGCCCTGTCTGGGGATACGCGGCAAAGCAGCACCTGGACAAACTCCAGAGGCTGCAGAACCGCGCCCTCAGAAGGGCACTACACTTACCTCTTGGGTTCCCTACAGACGACCTGCACGCCGCAGCCGAAATCCCACTCCTGAGAGAGCGTTTCCAGGGTCTGGCAAGGGCCTTCTACGAGGGTTCTTCCAGATCCGGAAACGCACTCATCCACTCCCTAGGTCGGTATGACATGTCCCGCGATAAACACAAGCGCCCTATGACGATCTTCGACGACTAAGTCGAAGAGAAAATCCCAACACCCAATCCATCATCCTGTTCCATCCCATATAACACCAAACTCTCGCCTACCTCAGGCAAGTACCAGACACACTCACAACAATCATCACAAATCACAGACACCAAAAACTATAGAAAAATCACACACACACGTTCACAGGGGAGTAAAAGCCGAAAGGCTACAGACTCCCCCTCACACTTCCCCAAAGAGGGGAAAGCAAAAGATGAGTGCAGCAGGCTGCGCCGGCACGCACTCCGCTGCTCGACTCGCTGCCGCTCGCACCGGTCGTTTTCGTTTCCGTTTCGTGTGCACCGTCGCTAGCCCATCGCCATGTCCGGACGCGGAAAGGGAGGCAAAGTCAAGGGCAAGTCAAAGTCCCGCTCAAGCAGGGCTGGGCTCCAGTTCCCGGTCGGCAGAATCCACCGCCTGCGCAAGGGAAACTACGCAGAGCGCGTCGGCGCCGGGGCGCCCGTCTACCTCGCCGCCGTCATGGAGTACCTCGCGGCTGAGGTGCTCGAGCTGGCCGGAAACGCGGCCCGCGACAACAAGAAGACGCGCATCATCCCGCGCCACCTGCAGCTTGCCATCCGCAACGACGAGGAGCTCAACAAGCTCCTGTCGGGCGTCACCATCGCACAGGGTGGTGTCCTGCCCAACATCCAGGCCGTCCTGCTGCCAAAGAAGACCGAGAAGAAGGCCTAAAGGAGGCCAGGCAATCGCAGCGCCGCGTGCTCCCCTGCACGCAACGCGCTTTGCCGGCTCGGCCCACAACAATCGGCCCTTTTCAGGGCCACCACACAAACCTACGTCCAAAGCAAAATTTCAGTCGTCCTCGCCGCACCTTGTTTTGTTTTAACTTTGCACCGTCACAGCACAGCCGCCGCCGGCGCACGTCCGCCATCTTGTCGTCCACACAGCCCGTGTGGCCCAAAACACACACACACACACACACATTTTGCACGGTCGCAGTCGCCTTCCAAACCGACAACGGCAGCAATAATGACCATTGTTAAAGGGAGGCGTGTCGACACACCGCCCTCCACTCCCGCGCGCAACGGCCGTCGACACGAACGAAACAGCTGATCCGGCCGCCTATGCCCACACGCCTTGCCTCGGAAACCCCAACGCCGCCGCAAACAAACACACAGAGCCAAACCACGCAAGCAAATAATCACCGCCTCTCGCACAACAACACACAGCCCGCCATCTCCGTCGCGATCGATACAAAGACACACGATAACAAACACACAAACGAAGCAGCTCCACACACAGCCAGCCACATGACACGTTTCCTTTCCTTCTCCCCTCCCAGTCACATCACGTCGCTCAAACGGAAAGAAAGAAAGAAAGAAACAAACAACACAGCGCACACACGCAGCAACAACACAGACTCTTTCGCACTTTTCAACTTCCGAACAGTGTGGTGGCCCTGAAAAGGGCCGTTTTCTAGTCTCTCCCACCCACAAGCACGGCCGCGGGAAGGCCAGCGCCCGCTGCGACGCAGCCTAACCGCCGAAACCGTACAGGGTGCGCCCCTGCCTCTTCAGGGCGTACACCACGTCCATGGCCGTCACAGTCTTGCGCTTGGCGTGCTCAGTGTACGTCACCGCGTCGCGGATCACGTTCTCCAGGAACACCTTCAGCACCCCGCGGGTCTCCTCGTAGATCAGACCAGAGATGCGCTTCACGCCGCCCCTGCGAGCCAGGCGGCGGATGGCGGGCTTCGTGATGCCCTGGATGTTGTCGCGCAACACCTTGCGGTGCCGCTTGGCGCCACCCTTGCCGAGCCCCTTTCCTCCCTTGCCGCGGCCTGTCATCCTTCCTTCCTCGGGCAAAGCAAAACGTGCACAAACAGCAGCTGCAGCGGCTGGCGAGTCGGCTACGGTCTGCGCCCAGCGCGCCCGCCGCCCCCCTATATAGACTCTGGCCCGCCCTCCCCCCACCACGCGCAACCGAGGGCATATAAGCGCAGCACGGAGGCGCGCGGGCCCGTTGTCAAGGCAGCACCGGACGCCGCGCCGCACCTAACCTCCACGCACGCCGCTCCGCTACCGCTACCGCCATGGCCCGCACAAAGCAAACGGCCCGCAAGTCCACCGGCGGAAAGGCGCCGCGCAAACAGCTCGCCACCAAGGCGGCGAGGAAGAGCGCGCCCGCCACCGGAGGCGTCAAGAAGCCCCACCGCTACAGGCCGGGCACCGTCGCCCTGCGAGAAATCAGGCGCTACCAGAAGAGCACAGAGCTGCTCATCCGCAAGCTGCCATTCCAGCGCCTAGTGCGCGAGATCGCCCAGGACTTCAAGACCGACCTGCGCTTCCAGAGCTCCGCAGTCATGGCCCTGCAGGAGGCCAGCGAGGCCTACCTCGTCGGCCTCTTCGAAGACACCAACCTGTGCGCAATCCACGCCAAGCGCGTCACCATCATGCCCAAGGACATCCAGCTCGCGCGCCGCATCCGCGGCGAGCGCGCCTAAACCGCGCCGCGGCACCGCACCGCACCGCACCGCACCGCACAAACAAAAACGGCCCTTTTCAGGGCCACTAACATCTCTCCGTCGCGAGCAAACTTTGTCGGTCGCCTGCCTCTCGCCCCGCAACCCAAAAACAAAAAAAAACCACCACTTCCCGTCCGTCCGCCACACCCGCTCACTCTGCCTGCCTGCTAGCAGCGCGCAACAATCACACATCATCCCTCCCCGGCGCTCAAAGCGCACAATACCCAACGGCCGACGTCACACCGCACGGGTGGCTGGCCGGCCGCCGCTTTCGTTTCGAAAACAAAAAAAACCCGCACTCCACTCCGACGGCCAACGGCCAGGCAGGCGCGCGCGCTCGCTCGCTCTACGCGCCACCGAAATCCCCGCCGACTCCTTCCACATCTCAACGTGCCCCCCGTTGCAAAACATAACACACACACACACAAAGGAACAAAACAAAACAAAGACCAGACACGACTCGACAAGACAGACATCCGAGACGAACGAACGCAGGCAAGCCAACCAACGTATTCAAACAAAACAACGTGACAGAAAAACCAACCGTCGGCCGCCGCCACAAACACGGCGACAATCAACCACGACAACAACAACAACAACAACAACACCGCTTACCGCTACCGCCGCCCACACCCGCCACCGACCCCCGCAATCCAACCACCACGGCACGCAAACAGCATCCCCACGGGCATACAGACAGACACCCACACCAAACGCAACACGACAATCAAAACCTTCCCCGACGTGCTTTGATGGCCCTGAGAAGGGCCGTTTTGGGCCGCGCGTCTCTTGCGCGCCACTAGACGACGACGGGGGGTGGGGACGACGGAGTCAAGCGCCAAACCCTTCCTTTCCCATCTCTTTCTCCTCTACTCTACTTCTTCTTCTTGGGCGAAGCCTTCGCCTTAGACGGCGTCGTCGCCTTCTTCGGGCGCGGCGCCTTCGGCTTCTTCGTCGGAACCTTGGCGGCCTTCTTCGCCTTCGACGGCGACTTGGCCTTGGCCGGCTTGGCCGCAGCCGCCTTCTTCGCACCCGCGGGAGCGGCCGACGCCGCAGACGCCTTCTTGGCGGCGCCCGCCTTCCGACCGGTCGCCGCCTTCACGCCACCAGCCTTCTTTGCGCCGGCCGCACGGGCGCCCTTCTTCTCCTTGCTGGCCGGAGCGGCGCGCTTCTTCTTGGCACCGCCAGCACGAGCCTTGCCGCCCTCGGCCGCCCCCCCGCCGCCGGCGCCGGCAAGCTTGAACGAGCCGGACGCGCCCTTCCCCTTCGTCTGCACCAGCTCGCCCGCCACGACGGCCGACTTGAGGTACTTCTTGATAAACGGCGCCAGCTTCTCCGCGTCCAGCTTGTAGTGCGCGGCTATGTACTTCTTGATCGCCTGCAGCGACGACCCGCCGCGCTCCTTCAGACTCTTGATGGCGGCCGTCACCATCTCAGAGGTGCGCGGGTGCGCAGGCTTGGCGCGCGGCTTCTTCGCAGACGACGCAGACTTGGCCTTCTTCGTAGTGCCGGTGGCGGCGGGTGCCGCAGCAGTCTCGTTCGTAGCCGCCTGATCTGCCATTTCGACGACGCGCGTAACACACAGCGAGAGCGAGCGGGACGGCAGGCAGGCACGCAAGCACAGCACAGCAGCAGAGCAGAGAATCACAAGGCCCAGCCAGTGTCGCGGGCGGGCGCGGACGGCCGAGAGAGCGGCCGCCACTCTGCGCGCCGCCGCGCCGCGCCTCCCGCGCTTGCTACCGCCCAACGTCCGACAGCCTGTGCGGAGCAGCCCCAAACCTGCGCCACAACCGCCCGCGCCTTTCAAACCACCGAGGATGGGGCTACACACAGCCACACCACAGTCGCCAACCAGTCGCCACGGCAGCGCCGCAAACCACGGCCAAACTGCAGCTACCGCGCGCTACAGCCTGGGTCGGCCCGCCGAGAATCGCCGCCCCCGCCCAAATGCCGCCCCCACAGCCCCAGCCGACGACCCGCCACAATGGCCAAACCTTCGGCAAAACTCCCACACCGTCGCCGCGGCAGCCCGGCCAGCGCGGCCGGCGCCACAGCCACACAAGCCGAGGCGTGCGGCGATGACGGCCGTGCAAACGCGCCTCCGCCGCCCCATCGCCTTCCGTCGCCCTCCCGCCGTTTCCCGATCGGCCCGCAGCCGTCGGGCCACATCGCGCGCCGTCCTCCTCCTCTCGCCCGCCAACATTCACAGCCGTTTCTCAACAATTGCCCGCCGCAAACGGACGCCGCCTGCGCAACAGGCGCCGCCGCCCCTCGCCGCTTCCGACCCAACCCCTCGACCGAGGCAAACCGCAATCCGAATCTACAGACCAACCCAATCTGCCGTCAAGCACACACGACAGCCGACCTTACACGTTACGCGTTACACATTACGTTTACACGTCTACGTTAGGTTAGGTTAGGTTAGGTGGACGTGGGTTAGGTTAAGGGGACTTGGGTTAGGTTAAGCGTCAAACTTAGGTTAAGCATTCAAACACGTCAGGCGTCAGAGGTTAGGTTAGGTTAGGTTAGGTTAGGTTAGGTTAGGTTAGGTTAGGTTAGGTTAGGTTAGGTTAGGTTAGGTTACACGTTAGGTTAAGGGGTCAGTGCTAGGTTAAGAAGCGTCAAACGTAGGTTAAAAAAGCGTTCAAAAACGTGAGGCGTGAGCCGGACAGCTTACCTTACGTAGACGTTAGGGGCTCACAGGCTGAGCTCACCTCGCCACACCACAGGTTAGGTTCGGTTCGGTTCGCTCGGCTCAGCGTAAAGCGCCGAGGTCAGGGTTACGTTCGTTCACCTTCGGGCGCCACACTTTCGGTTGAAAGGTCGCGACGGGACGACGTCGGCAGGCACGCCGCAAACGAACAAAAACGTACAGACGACGTCGGAAACCGCCGACAGACGGGGGAGCAGCACGACCACGACCAGACACCGAGCGCGAACGAGACACACGCGAACCACCCCCACCGGCCAAAGGGCACCACACAACAACCCAGAGCACCACGTGTCGACACCAGAGCAACCCGCCGCTCACGCGACATGGCTGGCACCGAAGGGCAACCGCCCGCAACTGCGCTTTCCGCGCCGGCCCGGATGCACGTCGTGCTACAACAACACCACTACCGTACACAGCCGCTGTTCACAACATCACTATCAATGGCGCGCCCGCGGCTCGCCGCCGTCGCAGTCGCAGCCCCAACGCCAGCACTTTTGCACCACCATTCACACGCACCGCAACACAGCTCGCCGACACAGCCGAACAAAACAAACACCACACAACAACAGCAACAACGCCGCCGCCTCTACTTGTGCCGGCGACCCACCCCGCCGATGGCGCACCTTTCGCCAGCCGGCAATCGACACACACGCACCCACCCACCGGGGCCCAGTGCAAAAAAAAAAACACACAAAAACAAAAAAACCAAACAACACAAACGACACGGGAAGCGCACACCGCCACTTCGCGCGCACGCCACCAACCAGTCGTCGTCTCAAAATAACAAACACAAACAAAATAAACTAACAACTAGGGCAACACAAAACAAAAACGCCTCGCACGAACCGCCCACAAAAAGGACAAGCACACGCACAGCCTCTGCTGACGACCACGACGCAGCGGCACGCTGCTCCTGTCCCGCGCCCCGCGCCCCACTCGATTCACAACTCACGCGACACCGTCAACGACGGGCTCGCTTCCCGCAACCTACCACCTTTCCGCCACGACGCACAGCCCCAGCCCCACCCGACGACGCCCGTGGCAACGACTGCACTTTCACCACCGCCTCCCCCTTCCCCCCCCAAAACACACACACACACACACACACAGCCAGCCAAAAACGCACTCGCGACCCACACATGCACGTGCATCGGCACACGCCAACCAGTCAACGTCGACAACCACACGCAAGGCTCGAAACGAAACCGGCGTCCTTCCACGTTGCCATCAAGCTACGCGACACAAGACACAAGGAACCAACACAACAGCCGGCCCCACTAATTCCCACTCTCACGCCGCAAAAAGCACACCGAAACCGCCAAACGCACGCACATTCCCCTTCGCACTGACACCACCGACCGGCTCGCTACCACACACCTCTCGGCAGCCGTTTCACGCCAATTCGCCACACCGCCCACACAGTCGACAAGCGCCCGCCCTGTACGGCACACGCAACGACGCAGCGCAGCAAAGGGCGCCCGCAACACATACCTCTCCGCCGCCCGACGCGCCAACCGCCACACCACACCGCCAGCCACTCGCAAATTGTGCACTGCCACCAGCCACACGTCCAACACGCCGCGCCGCCTCCGGCCACCCGCCAGGGGGCGCTCACGTCCGCGACAACAGCGCGGCCCGCCGGGCCGGGCCGGGCCGAACCGAACCGAGCCGCCGCTGCTCTGCACTCGGCACGGCCACACCCTGCTGCAGACCGGGCTCGTCCCTCTGTACGCGTCTGCCTGCGCATCAACACAACACGACCTTTTTCTTTTTTTCCTCTCTACCGCCATCCCTTCTTCTCGCGTTTTACTCGTTGTTGCAGCAGCGGCGCACACCTACACATCCACAGCCCCAGCCGAGCCGGCCTCACCTCAGGGCCCGCCGCCAGCGTCTCCTCCTCGGGCACAGGTGCGGTGCTGTGGCCGCCCATCCAACCGCATTGCTGGCCGTCCAGCCACCAGGCGTTCCCACTGCCGCGAGCCACGCCGCGCACCGACCCTGCTGCAGAAAACGAAGCATAGCCAGAGACCGACCGATACACAAAGCAAGCCGTCGCCTCGCCTCTTGTCCTTCCTGCCTTCCTTCCGCCCCCGCCCTTCTCACACCACCGCCTCTCCACTTTCGCCCCCCCCCTCCTTTTTTTTTTTTTTTGTTTTCTTCTTTCTTTCTTTCTTTCTTTCTTTCTTTGGCCCTCTCTCCTTCCCGCCATGGCGGTTACGGCACCGCCTGCAGCGGCAGATTTTTTGCGCCCACACGCCTACTCCTACCACCATTAACCTTGCCCTGCCCTGCCCATCAACGTCGCAGTCGAACCGACGCTTGCCAACACACTGCCCACGTTCCTTTCTCTTTTCGGCCTACGCCCATTACGCGCCGCCGCCACAGCACCTTCCCTTCCCACAACACACCGACGTCATCACACGCACCCAAAACAGGGGCCACGACCGTGTTCCTCGCCCACTCCCATCCCGCACGGTACGCACATTCCCAACTACTACCGCGCACCCTCCCTTTCCAATCTGTGTGTCTCTGTGTCTGTGTCCTGTCCGCGCGTGACGCCTCTCAACATCCGCCGTCCCCCGTCCCGTTTTCGCCCCCATGCCGTCGTCGCGCCGCCTCCTCCCCGTCCACCGCCGCCCCTGTCCGCCCCGCACCACACCATACACCGCTGCTTGTCCCGGCCGTTGCCACCAAAGGCGCCGACCGCAAACGCGCCACGCCGCAGCCCCCGTGCGTCTCGCGCTCGCTTGCATCTCCGTGCCGACGCTGCCTCTCTTCCCACTCGCACTCGACCTCGACAACACAGTCTTTGGCTCCGCCACTGCGTGTTCCGGTGGTACGCACGCTGCACCACGTATGTATTCATTACCAGAGCGATGGCGAGGCATGACAGCATCTCTGTCTGACCAGAGAGTTCTTTATCGCTGCTAGTCGGCGCTTGGACCGCGCCAGACGACAGTAGTGGCACGCACCGGGTCGCCAGGAACAGTTGTTATATATATTGTAGCGCGAGTCGGGAGAGGTAGTAGTCGGTCGACAGTAGTAGCGGGTGGACGGTTGTACTGAGCGGGCGTCGGCGGCGTGCTCTGCTCGTCTCGCGACTCTGGTCACGGTTCGGGACGATGTATAGTATATTGTGTTATAATCAAAAGGTGGTGTGACGCTGCATTGCGCAAATCTGATAACGTATGTTCATTGTACTTATTTTGTTCAACAACAAAAGCCCCACTATTACTTTTTTTCTAAAGTAACTTTTGTCTCTTAACGAAAAACATTCACTTTTTAAAGACTACTTCCTATGGCATTTCCCTCCAAGGAGTGCAATTAATTACCAGCCAGCACTCATTCATTGCACACAGCTGTGTAAGGGGTATCTACAATTGAGGAGCGGATATAAATGCAATTTTTTGTTTTTTTTTGTTTTTTGTTTTGTGTGTGTGTGTGTTGTAACCTCCCAGCAATATTTAAAATAATGGACAATGTTATTTACGGATGCTAATGGACATTGCGCTAATTGTAACCTCGCCCACAATGAGAGGTATTGAAAATGGCAACAAAAATGTGCAATTCGCAATCTGACTCAAATATAAAGTCTTCACACAACATTTACAAAAGTCCGTTCAGTGACAAGAAACTTCAATTAAACCGAAATATCGGTCTTTGGCCCTGTGCAAAACAATCAGAATTAACGTCTTACCTCCGAATAAATGGATGTCACATTTCTGCTCTGGTTGTTGCGCAGCGCTTGGAGGAACTGCATTGCAAATAATAATATTCTCTTTCTTTGTGATTTTAGTGACATTTTTCTTCAAAGAAGTGGAACGAACTCTTTAGTTCAATAAAAGATTAAATGTTTGAAAAATGCTTTTGAAATAAAAATTATTATTGGGGAACTTGTTGGAGAATAATTACAATAAATACAATTTCTCATTATCTAATGATTATATTAATTAACAGTATACCTTATTCACCATCTTGACCAGTGTTGCCGACCGCCTACATCACACAACCGCACTCGGCTGCTACTACTGACCGACCGCTCTGCATGACGACTATTAGCGTACTGCACGCGACGACTACTGACAGAGTACAGCCCTCAACTACACAGACTGACTGACTGAGAACCGCTCGCAACACTCGCGCAGTCCAGCGCAAACTCTCTGGTCACAGATGCTACAATGTCTCGCCATCGCTACTATGTTACATACGTGTTTCAGTGTCTTTTTCATTGGGGTAACGATCTTTGGCTCTTTTTATTCTGAATACAGGGCCAAAGGTCAACGGCTGCTGCCCTTATACAATTTATCAGGTTTCATTATGTCTGTTGCAATGTTACATACGGTTCACTCTTTCATTAATATTATCGTTGGGTTTGTTTTGTAGGGACGTTAACATTCCGGCACATTTTTATTATCATCGGACTCTCTGCTATTTGTGCAGGGAGGTTATACCTGGGTCCATTTCCATTTACATTTTAATATTGATAGACTTTTTGTTTTCTTTTTTGTTTCTTGTTGTTTTTCCTTCTTTTTTTTTGTTGTTTTTTTTCTTTTGTTTTGTTTTTCCCGCTCTCACCACCACCGCCGCATCACGCCTTCCGTTTTCTTGGTTTCTTTTCTGTGCTTCAACATCACCGCGCCCCATTTCCACACCACAGCCATCAGCCTCCAAGACGGGCGGGCGCAGTGTGCCATTTCCGGCGCACAAGCACACCCGTACGGTACTCTCCTCGCCCCCACGCCACCAACAACACAGCGACCACGCGGCTTTCAGGCACGGCACGGCACGGCACGGCACGGCACCGGCGAAATGCGCCGCCCCCGCCCCTCCGCGCATCCGTCCGTCTCGCCACGTTCACTGACAGCCGCGTCTGCGGCTACACCACGACAACCACAACACAACACCGCTCCCCTCCCTGGCAACTCACATTGTTTTTCTCCTCCTCTTTTGCACAAACCACAACGCCGAGCACAGGCGCAAGCCACCCACACCGCGCCCCTCCCCGTCCCGTCTTTTGGCCGCCGCTCCTCGTTTCCTCGTTTGCCCCCTCCCATCTCCCGAAATGCCATGCCAGCAGCGTTACGCATGCCCCTCCCCTGTCCACACAACACTACCGCCTAACGAACAGCCTTTTCCGGGCCACATGCAGGGCACGCCCACCTCCAAACGCTGCCAATTCACGGACGCACACACACACTCACTTTCTCGACACCTTTCTGTACGGAGGGTGCGTCATCTCGACCGTGACAGAGTGACGGCAACTATCGACGATCCATTTCCCCCCACTGGTAAAACATGTCCACTAACACCTACATACATCATTCAAGTACACAGACAATAGCATACACACAATGGGAGGGCACACGAACATGGACGGCACGGCACTGTCATACACTCTTCCTCAGAACCATATCAACAAACGTTACGTACATCCGGGAAAGCGAAAGCGAACGCGAAAGCGAAAGCGAAAGCAAAGGCAAAGCCCAATGCAGCCGTCAAAGGTAACGTTCACCACGGCAGACACTTGCAGCCGCGCCGCCGTTAAACGCATTTCAGTGCGGCTCCAATACGCCTCCGACACGGGAACGTTCCGTTGCTCTACGAATGCGTTTCTCCCCTTTTTCCCTTCCTCTCTCTTTTGCCCCCCCTCCTTGCACTCTTGCCTCATTCCTCACGTTCTGCCCAGACATTCGACCGATCAACGTCAACCTTTCGTTACCGTTCTCAGCGCGACGGTGTACAACAGTATGACGGGTGTGCCCAAGACTTCGGTTCAGTTGCGTGACGCCGGTCTATCGCGCCGATCGACAGTTACTCAGGGGGCGACGGATCGGACCACGTCACCGACACACAAAACACTTTCAAACAAACAAATACATACCGGATGGACACAGACAAACACGTGTACAGACATTCGCCAAACAAACGACCGCCGCCGCCGCCGTCGTCGTCTAGCGTGCATCTTGAATGACGACATCGGTGTGCGTGCGTCGTACGCAATCAGTCAGACACGGCTATCAAACATCAGAGTCGAATGGTACATCATCGTGCGTGTCGCCGTACACGTACAGTACAATACAACAACAATGCGTCTTAATGGCACGTTCATTTCAACGTCACTCACACACCTCCACGCTGCAGTTACGTCGCACCATTGTCAAACTCGGCGTACAGCAAAGGGAATAGTGGGCGGCAAAAAAAAAAAAAACCAAACAAAAACATTTCACATTTCACCCTCGCCATGTATGATGTGCAAAAAAACAAACCCGCAAACGGCCGTCGTTACGGTGACACAAAAGTCGCCGATCGCACTGTCCCCCCTCGCAGACGGGTAACACACACACACACACACCCCAACAACACCAATGGGTCAAAAACCACGCCAACGAGGCGTGCCACCATTCCACGCCACGGCGACCAACCTCGTGGCCGTACCCCGCGCAACACGCTTTGACGCGCCCCCCCACCCACAATCAAAATGCACACATACATCACAGCCGTCCACACAAACAACAACAACAATTCCGCCCTTCCCGCAAAAGGCAAGTTGGTGGCCCTGAAAAGGGCCGTTTTGCCGCTCTCGCAACGGAGGAGCCTTCTCCATCCTTCCTTCCATTCCAGAGCCACCTCCTTACTTGGAGCTCGTGTACTTGGTCACCGCCTTCGTGCCCTCGCTCACGGCGTGCTTGGCCAGCTCGCCAGGCAGCAACAGCCGCACAGCGGTCTGGATCTCGCGGGACGTGATGGTCGAGCGCTTGTTGTAGTGCGCCAGGCGAGAAGCCTCGGCCGCAATGCGCTCGAAAATGTCGTTCACGAAGCTGTTCATGATGCTCATCGCCTTCGACGAGATGCCCGTGTCAGGGTGCACCTGCTTCAGCACCTTGTAGATGTAGATGGCATAGCTCTCCTTCCTCTTGCGCTTCTTCTTCTTGTCGCCCTTCGAAATGTTCTTCTGCGCCTTGCCAGCCTTCTTGGCGGCCTTCCCGCTAGTCTTGGGCGGCATCTCGAACCAACGTACGGCAGCAGCAACACCAGTAGCAAGCGCTCCGCTCTAGTCAGCGTCTCCCCACACAGTGGCACCCGCCGCCAGCCGCCGCCGCACCTTTACCAGCTCGCCCTGTTGCGGCCGCCGACCAATGGGGCGCGCGCGCAACCGGCCGCCGCACCCGAGCCCATAAAGCACCCCCACCCCGGCTGCGCCGGCGGTCATTCCCGCTCACGCCGCGGAGAGTACACGTTAGTTCGTTGTCGCTGTTGGTTATCGTGATGTCGGGACGCGGAAGTGGACGCAAAGCTGCTGCCTTGGCTGAGTTGCTGCTCACGTTAGCAGGACCTGCCGGGAAGAAGAAGAAGAAGTCTACACCGCAGTGCTTTCGCTGCCAAAAGCTTGGCCACGTCGCCAAGCAATGCAGCGGAGCAGTCGCGTGCTTGAAGTGTGCGCAAGCACACGACACACGCGACTGCAAGAAGCCGAAGGACGCCCCCTGCACATGCGCCAACTGCGGTGGCGCACACGCGGCTAACGCCCGTTCCTGCGCGTACAGGAGAAATTGGCGCGGACCAGAGAAGACGCAGAAGCAAGTGACCACCACACGCGAAGAGGTGGTCACTCGCTCAGAAGACGCCATCACCAGGCGCCTCAGCGACGCCGTAGAAGAAGCCATGTCCGCCTTCAAATCCGCCATGGCGGAAGAGAGGGCGGCCATGCTGGCGGAACTGGGCGAGGCTCGGCGTCAGATTGCTGAGCTGACGCAGGAGCTTCGCTCAGCCAAGGCAGCTTCCGCCACAGTGGTCGACACCGCCAGCCAGACGACTCCTCCTCGAGAGAAGAAGTTTGCGACGGTGGCCACGCAGACCGACGTGCCTGCCGAAGGGGAGGCAACACTGCCCAAGACGGACGCAGAAGCAGAAGCGCAAGAAGAAGGGTGGGAAGAAGTCCCATTCCTCCCGCTTCCCGACATGTACAGCGCAAGCGCTGTGACGCAGAAGATAGCTGCATCGCTTCGCGATGGTACATATCCCCACCACGACAACCCTTATCCCTTCGTTCCTCCTAACCTTTCTAAACCTTCACCTCCACACCAACCAATCGAATATCCAGAAGGCCTTGTTGGTCTTTCCAAGGAGGATTACGATCTGATCAATTCCTTCCCAATTTTCACAGAGTGGCAAATGCGCTACGTCATCTTCGCTCTCGTCCACGGAGAGTATGAGAAAGCTGGATACACTGTATCCACTATCCCAACCGAGGGAGAGCCCTCAAGTAAGAAGAAGAAGAAGAAAAGTCGTCACACCGACAAATACAGAAAATAGGTTATCGGCACTCCTTGCCAGTACAGAACAACCTACAAGTCAAGAAAGAAGACTCATCAATCATCCCAGGGGAGTAAAGGCCAACAGGCCACAAACTTCCACCTGAACCTCCTCACAGTGAGGAAGTCAGAAAAGGAGCAGCAGGCAGGCAGGCTGCGCCGGCACGCACTCCGCTGCTCGACTCGCTGCCGCTCGCACCGGTCGTTTTCGTTTCCGTTTCGTGTGCACCGTCGCTAGCCCATCGCCATGTCCGGACGCGGAAAGGGAGGCAAAGTCAAGGGCAAGTCAAAGTCCCGCTCAAGCAGGGCTGGGCTCCAGTTCCCGGTCGGCAGAATCCACCGCCTCCTGCGCAAGGGAAACTACGCAGAGCGCGTCGGCGCCGGGGCGCCCGTCTACCTCGCCGCCGTCATGGAGTACCTCGCGGCTGAGGTGCTCGAGCTGGCCGGAAACGCGGCCCGCGACAACAAGAAGACGCGCATCATCCCGCGCCACCTGCAGCTTGCCATCCGCAACGACGAGGAGCTCAACAAGCTCCTGTCGGGCGTCACCATCGCACAGGGTGGTGTCCTGCCCAACATCCAGGCCGTCCTGCTGCCAAAGAAGACCGAGAAGAAGGCCTAAAGGAGGCCAGGCAATCGCAGCGCCGCGTGCTCCCCTGCACGCAACGCGCTTTGCCGGCTCGGCCCACAACAATCGGCCCTTTTCAGGGCCACCACACAAACCTACGTCCAAAGCAAAATTTCAGTCGTCCTCGCCGCACCTTGTTTTGTTTTAACTTTGCACCGTCACAGCACAGCCGCCGCCGGCGCACGTCCGCCATCTTGTCGTCCACACAGCCCGTGTGGCCCAAAACACACACACACACACACACATTTTGCACGGTCGCAGTCGCCTTCCAAACCGACAACGGCAGCAATAATGACCATTGTTAAAGGGAGGCGTGTCGACACACCGCCCTCCACTCCCGCGCGCAACGGCCGTCGACACGAACGAAACAGCTGATCCGGCCGCCTATGCCCACACGCCTTGCCTCGGAAACCCCAACGCCGCCGCAAACAAACACACAGAGCCAAACCACGCAAGCAAATAATCACCGCCTCTCGCACAACAACACACAGCCCGCCATCTCCGTCGCGATCGATACAAAGACACACAATAACAAACACACAAACGAAGCAGCTCCACACACAGCCAGCCACATGACACGTTTCCTTTCCTTCTCCCCTCCCAGTCACATCACGTCGCTCAAACGGAAAGAAAGAAAGAAAGAAACAAACAACACAGCGCACACACGCAGCAACAACACAGACTCTTTCGCACTTTTCAACTTCCGAACAGTGTGGTGGCCCTGAAAAGGGCCGTTTTCTAGTCTCTCCCACCCACAAGCACGGCCGCGGGAAGGCCAGCGCCCGCTGCGACGCAGCCTAACCGCCGAAACCGTACAGGGTGCGCCCCTGCCTCTTCAGGGCGTACACCACGTCCATGGCCGTCACAGTCTTGCGCTTGGCGTGCTCAGTGTACGTCACCGCGTCGCGGATCACGTTCTCCAGGAACACCTTCAGCACCCCGCGGGTCTCCTCGTAGATCAGACCAGAGATGCGCTTCACGCCGCCCCTGCGAGCCAGGCGGCGGATGGCGGGCTTCGTGATGCCCTGGATGTTGTCGCGCAACACCTTGCGGTGCCGCTTGGCGCCACCCTTGCCGAGCCCCTTTCCTCCCTTGCCGCGGCCTGTCATCCTTCCTTCCTCGGGCAAAGCAAAACGTGCACAAACAGCAGCTGCAGCGGCTGGCGAGTCGGCTACGGTCTGCGCCCAGCGCGCCCGCCGCCCCCCTATATAGACTCTGGCCCGCCCTCCCCCCACCACGCGCAACCGAGGGCATATAAGCGCAGCACGGAGGCGCGCGGGCCCGTTGTCAAGGCAGCACCGGACGCCGCGCCGCACCTAACCTCCACGCACGCCGCTCCGCTACCGCTACCGCCATGGCCCGCACAAAGCAAACGGCCCGCAAGTCCACCGGCGGAAAGGCGCCGCGCAAACAGCTCGCCACCAAGGCGGCGAGGAAGAGCGCGCCCGCCACCGGAGGCGTCAAGAAGCCCCACCGCTACAGGCCGGGCACCGTCGCCCTGCGAGAAATCAGGCGCTACCAGAAGAGCACAGAGCTGCTCATCCGCAAGCTGCCATTCCAGCGCCTAGTGCGCGAGATCGCCCAGGACTTCAAGACCGACCTGCGCTTCCAGAGCTCCGCAGTCATGGCCCTGCAGGAGGCCAGCGAGGCCTACCTCGTCGGCCTCTTCGAAGACACCAACCTGTGCGCAATCCACGCCAAGCGCGTCACCATCATGCCCAAGGACATCCAGCTCGCGCGCCGCATCCGCGGCGAGCGCGCCTAAACCGCGCCGCGGCACCGCACCGCACCGCACCGCACCGCACAAACAAAAACGGCCCTTTTCAGGGCCACTAACATCTCTCCGTCGCGAGCAAACTTTGTCGGTCGCCTGCCTCTCGCCCCGCAACCCAAAAACAAAAAAAAACCACCACTTCCCGTCCGTCCGCCACACCCGCTCACTCTGCCTGCCTGCTAGCAGCGCGCAACAATCACACATCATCCCTCCCCGGCGCTCAAAGCGCACAATACCCAACGGCCGACGTCACACCGCACTGGTGGCTGGCCGGCCGCCGCTTTCGTTTCGAAAACAAAAAAAACCCGCACTCCACTCCGACGGCCAACGGCCAGGCAGGCGCGCGCGCTCGCTCGCTCTACGCGCCACCGAAATCCCCGCCGACTCCTTCCACATCTCAACGTGCCCCCCGTTGCAAAACATAACACACACACACACAAAGGAACAAAACAAAACAAAGACCAGACACGACTCGACAAGACAGACATCCGAGACGAACGAACGCAGGCAAGCCAACCAACGTATTCAAACAAAACAACGTGACAGAAAAACCAACCGTCGGCCGCCGCCACAAACACGGCGACAATCAACCACGACAACAACAACAACAACAACACCGCTTACCGCTACCGCCGCCCACACCCGCCACCGACCCCCGCAATCCAACCACCACGGCACGCAAACAGCATCCCCACGGGCATACAGACAGACACCCACACCAAACGCAACACGACAATCAAAACCTTCCCCGACGTGCTTTGATGGCCCTGAGAAGGGCCGTTTTGGGCCGCGCGTCTCTTGCGCGCCACTAGACGACGACGGGGGGTGGGGACGACGGAGTCAAGCGCCAAACCCTTCCTTTCCCATCTCTTTCTCCTCTACTCTACTTCTTCTTCTTGGGCGAAGCCTTCGCCTTAGACGGCGTCGTCGCCTTCTTCGGGCGCGGCGCCTTCGGCTTCTTCGTCGGAACCTTGGCGGCCTTCTTCGCCTTCGACGGCGACTTGGCCTTGGCCGGCTTGGCCGCAGCCGCCTTCTTCGCACCCGCGGGAGCGGCCGACGCCGCAGACGCCTTCTTGGCGGCGCCCGCCTTCCGACCGGTCGCCGCCTTCACGCCACCAGCCTTCTTTGCGCCGGCCGCACGGGCGCCCTTCTTCTCCTTGCTGGCCGGAGCGGCGCGCTTCTTCTTGGCACCGCCAGCACGAGCCTTGCCGCCCTCGGCCGCCCCCCCGCCGCCGGCGCCGGCAAGCTTGAACGAGCCGGACGCGCCCTTCCCCTTCGTCTGCACCAGCTCGCCCGCCACGACGGCCGACTTGAGGTACTTCTTGATAAACGGCGCCAGCTTCTCCGCGTCCAGCTTGTAGTGCGCGGCTATGTACTTCTTGATCGCCTGCAGCGACGACCCGCCGCGCTCCTTCAGACTCTTGATGGCGGCCGTCACCATCTCAGAGGTGCGCGGGTGCGCAGGCTTGGCGCGCGGCTTCTTCGCAGACGACGCAGACTTGGCCTTCTTCGTAGTGCCGGTGGCGGCGGGTGCCGCAGCAGTCTCGTTCGTAGCCGCCTGATCTGCCATTTCGACGACGCGCGTAACACACAGCGAGAGCGAGCGGGACGGCAGGCAGGCACGCAAGCACAGCACAGCAGCAGAGCAGAGAATCACAAGGCCCAGCCAGTGTCGCGGGCGGGCGCGGACGGCCGAGAGAGCGGCCGCCACTCTGCGCGCCGCCGCGCCGCGCCTCCCGCGCTTGCTACCGCCCAACGTCCGACAGCCTGTGCGGAGCAGCCCCAAACCTGCGCCACAACCGCCCGCGCCTTTCAAACCACCGAGGATGGGGCTACACACAGCCACACCACAGTCGCCAACCAGTCGCCACGGCAGCGCCGCAAACCACGGCCAAACTGCAGCTACCGCGCGCTACAGCCTGGGTCGGCCCGCCGAGAATCGCCGCCCCCGCCCAAATGCCGCCCCCACAGCCCCAGCCGACGACCCGCCACAATGGCCAAACCTTCGGCAAAACTCCCACACCGTCGCCGCGGCAGCCCGGCCAGCGCGGCCGGCGCCACAGCCACACAAGCCGAGGCGTGCGGCGATGACGGCCGTGCAAACGCGCCTCCGCCGCCCCATCGCCTTCCGTCGCCCTCCCGCCGTTTCCCGATCGGCCCGCAGCCGTCGGGCCACATCGCGCGCCGTCCTCCTCCTCTCGCCCGCCAACATTCACAGCCGTTTCTCAACAATTGCCCGCCGCAAACGGACGCCGCCTGCGCAACAGGCGCCGCCGCCCCTCGCCGCTTCCGACCCAACCCCTCGACCGAGGCAAACCGCAATCCGAATCTACAGACCAACCCAATCTGCCGTCAAGCACACACGACAGCCGACCTTACACGTTACGCGTTACACATTACGTTTACACGTCTACGTTAGGTTAGGTTAGGTTAGGTGGACGTGGGTTAGGTTAAGGGGACTTGGGTTAGGTTAAGCGTCAAACTTAGGTTAAGCATTCAAACACGTCAGGCGTCAGAGGTTAGGTTAGGTTAGGTTAGGTTAGGTTAGGTTAGGTTAGGTTAGGTTAGGTTAGGTTAGGTTACACGTTAGGTTAAGGGGTCAGTGCTAGGTTAAGAAGCGTCAAACGTAGGTTAAAAAAGCGTTCAAAAACGTGAGGCGTGAGCCGGACAGCTTACCTTACGTAGACGTTAGGGGCTCACAGGCTGAGCTCACCTCGCCACACCACAGGTTAGGTTCGGTTCGGTTCGCTCGGCTCAGCGTAAAGCGCCGAGGTCAGGGTTACGTTCGTTCACCTTCGGGCGCCACACTTTCGGTTGAAAGGTCGCGACGGGACGACGTCGGCAGGCACGCCGCAAACGAACAAAAACGTACAGACGACGTCGGAAACCGCCGACAGACGGGGGAGCAGCACGACCACGACCAGACACCGAGCGCGAACGAGACACACGCGAACCACCCCCACCGGCCAAAGGGCACCACACAACAACCCAGAGCACCACGTGTCGACACCAGAGCAACCCGCCGCTCACGCGACATGGCTGGCACCGAAGGGCAACCGCCCGCAACTGCGCTTTCCGCGCCGGCCCGGATGCACGTCGTGCTACAACAACACCACTACCGTACACAGCCGCTGTTCACAACATCACTATCAATGGCGCGCCCGCGGCTCGCCGCCGTCGCAGTCGCAGCCCCAACGCCAGCACTTTTGCACCACCATTCACACGCACCGCAACACAGCTCGCCGACACAGCCGAACAAAACAAACACCACACAACAACAGCAACAACGCCGCCGCCTCTACTTGTGCCGGCGACCCACCCCGCCGATGGCGCACCTTTCGCCAGCCGGCAATCGACACACACGCACCCACCTACCGGGGCCCAGTGCAAAAAAAAAAACACACAAAAACAAAAAAACCAAACAACACAAACGACACGGGAAGCGCACACCGCCACTTCGCGCGCACGCCACCAACCAGTCGTCGTCTCAAAATAACAAACACAAACAAAATAAACTAACAACTAGGGCAACACAAAACAAAAACGCCTCGCACGAACCGCCCACAAAAAGGACAAGCACACGCACAGCCTCTGCTGACGACCACGACGCAGCGGCACGCTGCTCCTGTCCCGCGCCCCGCGCCCCACTCGATTCACAACTCACGCGACACCGTCAACGACGGGCTCGCTTCCCGCAACCTACCACCTTTCCGCCACGACGCACAGCCCCAGCCCCACCCGACGACGCCCGTGGCAACGACTGCACTTTCACCACCGCCTCCCCCTTCCCCCCCCAAAACACACACACACACACACACACACAGCCAGCCAAAAACGCACTCGCGACCCACACATGCACGTGCATCGGCACACGCCAACCAGTCAACGTCGACAACCACACGCAAGGCTCGAAACGAAACCGGCGTCCTTCCACGTTGCCATCAAGCTACGCGACACAAGACACAAGGAACCAACACAACAGCCGGCCCCACTAATTCCCACTCTCACGCCGCAAAAAGCACACCGAAACCGCCAAACGCACGCACATTCCCCTTCGCACTGACACCACCGACCGGCTCGCTACCACACACCTCTCGGCAGCCGTTTCACGCCAATTCGCCACACCGCCCACACAGTCGACAAGCGCCCGCCCTGTACGGCACACGCAACGACGCAGCGCAGCAAAGGGCGCCCGCAACACATACCTCTCCGCCGCCCGACGCGCCAACCGCCACACCACACCGCCAGCCACTCGCAAATTGTGCACTGCCACCAGCCACACGTCCAACACGCCGCGCCGCCTCCGGCCACCCGCCAGGGGGCGCTCACGTCCGCGACAACAGCGCGGCCCGCCGGGCCGGGCCGGGCCGAACCGAACCGAGCCGCCGCTGCTCTGCACTCGGCACGGCCACACCCTGCTGCAGACCGGGCTCGTCCCTCTGTACGCGTCTGCCTGCGCATCAACACAACACGACCTTTTTCTTTTTTTCCTCTCTACCGCCATCCCTTCTTCTCGCGTTTTACTCGTTGTTGCAGCAGCGGCGCACACCTACACATCCACAGCCCCAGCCGAGCCGGCCTCACCTCAGGGCCCGCCGCCAGCGTCTCCTCCTCGGGCACAGGTGCGGTGCTGTGGCCGCCCATCCAACCGCATTGCTGGCCGTCCAGCCACCAGGCGTTCCCACTGCCGCGAGCCACGCCGCGCACCGACCCTGCTGCAGAAAACGAAGCATAGCCAGAGACCGACCGATACACAAAGCAAGCCGTCGCCTCGCCTCTTGTCCTTCCTGCCTTCCTTCCGCCCCCGCCCTTCTCACACCACCGCCTCTCCACTTTCGCCCCCCCCCTCCTTTTTTTTTTTTTTTGTTTTCTTCTTTCTTTCTTTCTTTCTTTCTTTCTTTGGCCCTCTCTCCTTCCCGCCATGGCGGTTACGGCACCGCCTGCAGCGGCAGATTTTTTGCGCCCACACGCCTACTCCTACCACCATTAACCTTGCCCTGCCCTGCCCATCAACGTCGCAGTCGAACCGACGCTTGCCAACACACTGCCCACGTTCCTTTCTCTTTTCGGCCTACGCCCATTACGCGCCGCCGCCACAGCACCTTCCCTTCCCACAACACACCGACGTCATCACACGCACCCAAAACAGGGGCCACGACCGTGTTCCTCGCCCACTCCCATCCCGCACGGTACGCACATTCCCAACTACTACCGCGCACCCTCCCTTTCCAATCTGTGTGTCTCTGTGTCTGTGTCCTGTCCGCGCGTGACGCCTCTCAACATCCGCCGTCCCCCGTCCCGTTTTCGCCCCCATGCCGTCGTCGCGCCGCCTCCTCCCCGTCCACCGCCGCCCCTGTCCGCCCCGCACCACACCATACACCGCTGCTTGTCCCGGCCGTTGCCACCAAAGGCGCCGACCGCAAACGCGCCACGCCGCAGCCCCCGTGCGTCTCGCGCTCGCTTGCATCTCCGTGCCGACGCTGCCTCTCTTCCCACTCGCACTCGACCTCGACAACACAGTCTTTGGCTCCGCCACTGCGTGTTCCGGTGGTACGCACGCTGCACCACGTATGTATTCATTACCAGAGCGATGGCGAGGCATGACAGCATCTCTGTCTGACCAGAGAGTTCTTTATCGCTGCTAGTCGGCGCTTGGACCGCGCCAGACGACAGTAGTGGCACGCACCGGGTCGCCAGGAACGGTTGTTATATATATTGTAGCGCGAGTCGGGAGAGGTAGTAGTCGGTCGACAGTAGTAGCGGGTGGACGGTTGTACTGAGCGGGCGTCGGCGGCGTGCTCTGCTCGTCTCGCGACTCTGGTCACGGTTCGGGACGATGTATAGTATATTGTGTTATAATCAAAAGGTGGTGTGACGCTGCATTGCGCAAATCTGATAACGTATGTTCATTGTACTTATTTTGTTCAACAACAAAAGCCCCACTATTACTTTTTTTCTAAAGTAACTTTTGTCTCTTAACGAAAAACATTCACTTTTTAAAGACTACTTCCTATGGCATTTCCCTCCAAGGAGTGCAATTAATTACCAGCCAGCACTCATTCATTGCACACAGCTGTGTAAGGGGTATCTACAATTGAGGAGCGGATATAAATGCAATTTTTTGTTTTTTTTTGTTTTTTGTTTTGTGTGTGTGTGTGTTGTAACCTCCCAGCAATATTTAAAATAATGGACAATGTTATTTACGGATGCTAATGGACATTGCGCTAATTGTAACCTCGCCCACAATGAGAGGTATTGAAAATGGCAACAAAAATGTGCAATTCGCAATCTGACTCAAATATAAAGTCTTCACACAACATTTACAAAAGTCCGTTCAGTGACAAGAAACTTCAATTAAACCGAAATATCGGTCTTTGGCCCTGTGCAAAACAATCAGAATTAACGTCTTACCTCCGAATAAATGGATGTCACATTTCTGCTCTGGTTGTTGCGCAGCGCTTGGAGGAACTGCATTGCAAATAATAATATTCTCTTTCTTTGTGATTTTAGTGACATTTTTCTTCAAAGAAGTGGAACGAACTCTTTAGTTCAATAAAAGATTAAATGTTTGAAAAATGCTTTTGAAATAAAAATTATTATTGGGGAACTTGTTGGAGAATAATTACAATAAATACAATTTCTCATTATCTAATGATTATATTAATTAACAGTATACCTTATTCACCATCTTGACCAGTGTTGCCGACCGCCTACATCACACAACCGCACTCGGCTGCTACTACTGACCGACCGCTCTGCATGACGACTATTAGCGTACTGCACGCGACGACTACTGACAGAGTACAGCCCTCAACTACACAGACTGACTGACTGAGAACCGCTCGCAACACTCGCGCAGTCCAGCGCAAACTCTCTGGTCACAGATGCTACAATGTCTCGCCATCGCTACTATGTTACATACGTGTTTCAGTGTCTTTTTCATTGGGGTAACGATCTTTGGCTCTTTTTATTCTGAATACAGGGCCAAAGGTCAACGGCTGCTGCCCTTATACAATTTATCAGGTTTCATTATGTCTGTTGCAATGTTACATACGGTTCACTCTTTCATTAATATTATCGTTGGGTTTGTTTTGTAGGGACGTTAACATTCCGGCACATTTTTATTATCATCGGACTCTCTGCTATTTGTGCAGGGAGGTTATACCTGGGTCCATTTCCATTTACATTTTAATATTGATAGACTTTTTGTTTTCTTTTTTGTTTCTTGTTGTTTTTCCTTCTTTTTTTTTGTTGTTTTTTTTCTTTTGTTTTGTTTTTCCCGCTCTCACCACCACCGCCGCATCACGCCTTCCGTTTTCTTGGTTTCTTTTCTGTGCTTCAACATCACCGCGCCCCATTTCCACACCACAGCCATCAGCCTCCAAGACGGGCGGGCGCAGTGTGCCATTTCCGGCGCACAAGCACACCCGTACGGTACTCTCCTCGCCCCCACGCCACCAACAACACAGCGACCACGCGGCTTTCAGGCACGGCACGGCACGGCACGGCACGGCACCGGCGAAATGCGCCGCCCCCGCCCCTCCGCGCATCCGTCCGTCTCGCCACGTTCACTGACAGCCGCGTCTGCGGCTACACCACGACAACCACAACACAACACCGCTCCCCTCCCTGGCAACTCACATTGTTTTTCTCCTCCTCTTTTGCACAAACCACAACGCCGAGCACAGGCGCAAGCCACCCACACCGCGCCCCTCCCCGTCCCGTCTTTTGGCCGCCGCTCCTCGTTTCCTCGTTTGCCCCCTCCCATCTCCCGAAATGCCATGCCAGCAGCGTTACGCATGCCCCTCCCCTGTCCACACAACACTACCGCCTAACGAACAGCCTTTTCCGGGCCACATGCAGGGCACGCCCACCTCCAAACGCTGCCAATTCACGGACGCACACACACACTCACTTTCTCGACACCTTTCTGTACGGAGGGTGCGTCATCTCGACCGTGACAGAGTGACGGCAACTATCGACGATCCATTTCCCCCCACTGGTAAAACATGTCCACTAACACCTACATACATCATTCAAGTACACAGACAATAGCATACACACAATGGGAGGGCACACGAACATGGACGGCACGGCACTGTCATACACTCTTCCTCAGAACCATATCAACAAACGTTACGTACATCCGGGAAAGCGAAAGCGAACGCGAAAGCGAAAGCGAAAGCAAAGGCAAAGCCCAATGCAGCCGTCAAAGGTAACGTTCACCACGGCAGACACTTGCAGCCGCGCCGCCGTTAAACGCATTTCAGTGCGGCTCCAATACGCCTCCGACACGGGAACGTTCCGTTGCTCTACGAATGCGTTTCTCCCCTTTTTCCCTTCCTCTCTCTTTTGCCCCCCCTCCTTGCACTCTTGCCTCATTCCTCACGTTCTGCCCAGACATTCGACCGATCAACGTCAACCTTTCGTTACCGTTCTCAGCGCGACGGTGTACAACAGTATGACGGGTGTGCCCAAGACTTCGGTTCAGTTGCGTGACGCCGGTCTATCGCGCCGATCGACAGTTACTCAGGGGGCGACGGATCGGACCACGTCACCGACACACAAAACACTTTCAAACAAACAAATACATACCGGATGGACACAGACAAACACGTGTACAGACATTCGCCAAACAAACGACCGCCGCCGCCGCCGTCGTCGTCTAGCGTGCATCTTGAATGACGACATCGGTGTGCGTGCGTCGTACGCAATCAGTCAGACACGGCTATCAAACATCAGAGTCGAATGGTACATCATCGTGCGTGTCGCCGTACACGTACAGTACAATACAACAACAATGCGTCTTAATGGCACGTTCATTTCAACGTCACTCACACACCTCCACGCTGCAGTTACGTCGCACCATTGTCAAACTCGGCGTACAGCAAAGGGAATAGTGGGCGGCAAAAAAAAAAAAAACCAAACAAAAACATTTCACATTTCACCCTCGCCATGTATGATGTGCAAAAAAACAAACCCGCAAACGGCCGTCGTTACGGTGACACAAAAGTCGCCGATCGCACTGTC